>NW_019417458.1:0-81077 GCF_000390285.2 Anoplophora glabripennis | reverse complement strand
GACAAAAACCTTTTCAAAAATATATTTACAATTTTACTAAATGCACGAGCACAAAAATTGAATAAATACAATACCAAAAATATGCTGGTGGGTTCATTTATACATAAAAATACCGAAGATGCAATCAAGTGAAAGTTGCATTTTTTCAACATATTGATGTTCTCCTTTGGGAATATATTTTTGTCTCACTGAAAATTTGCCTCAGTGTTCTAAAAGTGAAATGTGAATGTTTTTAGGATGCCTGGGGATGGTGCAACAAGAAAAAAATGGTTAGAGTTATTGGGATTCCAAGAATTTGCAGCATTGCCCATTCGGGCAGATATTTGCTCGGAACACTTTAATCAAACTGATTTTGATATCAAACCTTCGGGCAAAAGATATCTGAAAAAAGATGCATTACCTAGAGCAGGCCAGTCTACTCAACAAATGAGGTAGGTACTTTGCTTTTATCATTAAATAAATTATGAATAAGCCACTTTTGTCCTTTACAGGTGGATTTTGTGTTATTTAAGTACTTATTTAACTAGGCAAAGAATACAATTTGTTTATGTAACTGATGTTTATGACTGTGGGTGGTTACTGCATTTTCATTGCCTTGGTCAATATAAAGATACATAAGTTAAAAATTGGAAAACAGTAATTTGTAAATCGGGTCCTAGGAAGGAATAAATAAGAAAAACAATGGTTATGTTACTTTAAGAATAAAATATTATTTTATTTAAATATCAAATTAAGTACCTAACATTAATTAACATTACTTGAATTGTATTGTCAATGCATTTGGTTTACAACTAAAATATTTCATTCATGAAGTTCATCTGGAAATACTACACCTGTAAAAATAAAAAGGAAAGAAACCAAAACTTTATAGCAAAGATTATAATTGTAGTATCAAGGCAAGTATATGTAGTATTTATATTTCCCTTTTATTTTTAAAGGTGGTGTATTCCCACACGAATTTCATGAATTACATAGTTCCGCCACCAACAACTTATAGATAATCTTAACCAAAATATTTGTTTCAGTTCATCATCATCTTCTGCAGAGACACCATCACCAAAACGGTAAGTGTAAATTTTTGGAGATTACTCGGTCGAATTTTTGAGGGTAATTGCAAAGTGTACTTTCTATACAGATAACTAGGAGAGAAATATTCATGTGGGAGGTTAACATTTGAGTATATTAAATAGTAATTAGTTGTATATTAAATAGTTTGTTAACTGCTAATGCAAAAAATACACATTTTTAAAAATGTTATTCAAATTGTGTTTTCAGATTTAAAACAGATTTAGAGCCTGATCAGGAAGTAATCATTTACGATGATAATAAAGAAGACATTGACTTTTTAAAAGGGGAAACATCTAGCACATCTACTGCGTCTGAAACCCAAGATGAAATTATCAAGATGTTACCGGGAGTAGATACAGAAACTACTGCTGATACTGCTACTGGCCCTCAAACTAGTTGTAGAGGAATACTGTCTGTAGTTGTTCCAAAAGTACAACCATCTAAAAAGGATACCGTTTTGAAACAGAAGAAAAAAATTAAAATCTTACAACAGTCTGTTAGAAGACATTGGACATGGGTAAGGACCCTTCATTCTTTAATAGAAGTTTTAAAGAAGAAGGCAATGATCACGGACAATGCAGAGACAACTTTAATGGTAGGTATACATTTTCCATTTTTTAAGTTAACAGAATGTATATCGTTTATTTTTTTGAAATTGAACAGCTGATTGAAAATGATTCTGAGCAAAACTTTTTAGGATCATATTTTAAAGTTGCAGTGTTTTTCCAGTGGTCAGTGTAACATGATATTTAACTTTGCATTAGAATCTTATACCTAACCAAGGACATTTTACCTAACAAACTTGTATTTTTACAATTTCAAATGAATGACGGTAATTAATTAGTTAATTTTTAATTAATGACAGAAATTTCTTATAGTTACTATGTATGTATTCCGGCGTCACTTCCTGAAGCTACGGGAGAATTATTTGAAAAATTGCTGAAAGGTCCCAGTAAATAAAAATATAGTCTAGCCTTGAGATCTTTTGCGCTTACTTTAAACTTTTATTCGCCGAGAGCATATAATTTTGTGAGAGATTATTTTTTAATCGTTCCGTTCCACATCCGACCACAATTTCTAAATGGTATAAAACTGTTGATGGTGCACCTGGGTGGAGCAATGAGGCGTTGAATGTATTAAAAGTAAAAGTTAAAGAAGGACAAGAAAAAGGGTGTAAAATATTTTGTAATGCTGTCCTTGATGAAATGTCTATTCGTACGCAGATAGAATGGGACGGTAAAACATTTTTTGGATATGTTGACGTAGGCACAAATGTACATAGCGATTCCCTACCAGAAGCAAGAGGCACTGGTATTTATGCTTGTTTGTTTAAATGACTATTGGAAAATCCCAGTAGGATATTTTTTGTTAGATGGATTGAATGCCGAAGAAAAGGCAGCTTTAGTTATGAACGGTTTGGAATTTATAAACAGCAGTGGGGTAGAAGTAACATCTCTTACTTTTGACGGAGCTCCCACCAATTTTATCATGGCTTGTCAGTTAGGAGCAAATTTCAGGGATACTTCAACATTGACAAAATTTTTTTACATCCAGTTACTAAAGACAAAGTTTTTATATTTCCCGATCCTTGCCATATGATAAAGCTTATCAGGAATTGTTTTGGATCACAAAAAAATTTAGAGGACAGTAATGGTAAACAAATTAATTGGTTATTTATTGAAAATTAGGTTGATTATCAATATTCGCAAGAACTTCACGCATTAACTAAATTGAAACGTAGACATCTGTTATGGATGAAAGAGAAAATGAAAGTAAGACTCGCCACCCAGACCTTAAGTAAAAGTGTTTCTGATGCACTACTATATTTATGCCAAGACTGTAAACACCCATTATTTCAACATGCGGAAGCAACTGCACAGTTTGTAATAATTTTTAATGATCTTTTTGATATATTTAATTCAAAAACAAGATTAGTTAAATATGAGTATAAAAAACCACATCATTAAACACATATAAGCACTTTTTCAATATTTGAATACTATTAAAAATTACATTCATGGTATTAAGTTAAATAATGAGTTAATTATAAAATCTGCAAGGAAAACAGGATTTTTAGGGTTTTCGATATGTATCGAAAGTTTAAAAGGCTTATTTGAAGAACATGTTCAAGTAAAAATGAACATGAAAAATATATTAACATACAAATTATCACAGGATCATCTTGAGCTTTTTTTTTGGTGCCATATGTAGTCGAGGTGGCTTTAATAATAACCCTACTGCAGAACAGTTTGAAGCGGCTTTTAAAAGGTTAATAGTACATTCCCAGATAAAAGCTGGAGACACCGGTAATGCCATTAATTTAGATGCAACTTCGATACTGGTGTGCAGTAGTGTCAGCTCAAAGTTGACAACAAATGACGATAATATTGATTTGCAGAATTCCCTTGACAACATAAACTTTGAAAATAATATTAAATAGCAAATTTCTAACGAAAATTATTTAAATTCTGCTGCTTGGAATTTAACGGATTATGTCCAAGATGTAGTTTCATACATCTCTGGATTTGTTGTGAGACAACTAAAAAATATCTTAACATGTTTAAAATGTTTAAGTACAATTGAAAGTGATGTTTCATATTCCATCCTCTTGACGAGAAAGGAATATAAACAGTTAACAAGACCATCTCTGTTTGTAATCAGTGTTTGTAAGGCAGGTGAACACTATTTTCGATTTTTTAATAAAACTGCTGGCATATTTAATAAAAAAGTAAAGCAGTTGTTGCCAGTTCTAATTAATAATACATTGTCAAATCTACCTTGTACCGTATACAATGATTTTGGTGAACATTTCTATGATGAAGAGCCCCTTACAGGGCATGCTACAATGTTAATAAAGTTAATTTTGAAAAAATATTTTACCATTAGGATTCATCATGAGACGGTAAAAAAATTAGATAAAAAACTGATCGAGTTAGAAGTTGTCTAACAAAACAAATTCTTTTTAAAAATCAGTAACCATTGATCGTTATGTTAAATATAATAAGTATTTTTTTTGTGGAATCAAGTGTTTTTCTTATTCATATACTTTTATGCCCTTTGCATATATTCCATAAAAAAATTAACAATTTATTATATGTTAATTATGAATATTTTGTTATTAAATATATTCGTTACACTTACAGTTGGTATTAATTTTGTGGGAAACTTATTAATTGTATCGACAGTGGAAAAACCAGAATTATAATGGAATCTCTTTTTTATAAAAATACTGAGTAGCTGTTGAAATATATTGACTTAGGACTATAAAATATTTTATTTTGACCCTTCCAAAACATACCACATTGGAGATGTAATCCCAGCATCAGTTGGATGAAAATAAAGCCCTCTGCTTTCCCCTTGCCTAGCTTCACCCAACATATGAGATAGACAGTGACGTGCATAGTCCCCTTTATTTAAAGGTCCTTGGTCAAAACCGACTTGTGTCGACAAGTCGCTTCACAGTGACAACTGAAATTTATGCCGCAGCCGACCAGAGCAACAGTGTGTAACGCCGTTTGCTTGCACACGCATTCTTGAACTGGGCATATACATTTCTACCACCTGCATGTTTAGTTCGACCAGACTTGTATATGGGTATAGCTAAATAAATGTGGGAACAAGTTTTTCAAATATTTCAGTGCCTAGTTGCTGGGTCAGCGACCGAACCTGGTACCTGGTATCATCCTCTTGGTTCTTCAATTGATATCAGAAAGACTATTCCATTAATGCTTTCTTCAGTCCCAAAAAAAACTATATATTCCTATAAAGTTTAACACATTTTTTTTTATTGCAGAACATCAGTNCCCGGCACAGGTGCTGTAACAAAGATGCCGACGGCGTCTATGCTTAAGCCGGGGATTAGGTCGGTGATTAAAAGGAAAGAAAGGGATTCTTTCCTGGTAGCCTTAATAAAGGCAGGTAGAATTTGCTCCTTGCACTACACTTTCACAAAACACGTGTGCTCTGGTCGGCTGCCCGCTAGGAACTCGAGATTTGACACTGTCAATACTAGGAATGAATACAAATGTTCAGTCTGTTTCTATGTTCTTTATGGTTACCAAAAGGATAAAAAATATAACTGAGGTTAAGCCATACGACTAAATCTCAGAGTAATAAGTCTGAGGACTAAATAAATAAGACCCGTGAAAAGGATAGGACCAGTAAAATCATGAAAGTACGAGCGCCATCTCACGGTCATTTTGCAAAACACTGCCATGTTAGCAATAATTATGTATCGAAAACTGCAATACTAACTTGAACAGGAAAGTAATGTTGGTATTAGAACCTATAGAGTTCGCTGGAAAAATAAAAAATTTGACGATATGATATTACATATATTCTTTCGTGCTGAAGCTGAACAAACTGATTGCAATCGGTAACTAGCCAATTATAATACAACATATTTTAAATTCTTAATCATTATTGGTTCTTTACTGATTTCACTCACTTTGTTCAGTACGAAAGAATACGTGTATTGAAGATTAGGTCACAAAGGGGGTGTATTCTGTGCATTATGTTTGAGTTTGAGGTTACAATTTATTTCTACTTTTTGTTGTATTGTGTCTAATTAACTCGTAAGTTACCGCGCTAGTGCTTTTGATAATAATTGTTTTCTGTTTTAAACTAAAATTTAATGTAACACAAGAAGATAATTATAATTGTTGAATCGATCATCTGAATTGTCTTACTACTTTTGTTTGTTTTACTCTTTAATAGAAAATGTCTGGAAGGAACTCACATCACTGTTGTGCACCAAACTGCAAGAATATATATTATTTATACACCACAGATACTTCTTACAGAAATAAAAGCTTTTTCAGAGTTACTGCAGACAGGGAAATGATTTGGATAGAATCAGTTCGCAAATTATGTAAACCAGAATTTAACCTCGTCAACAAAAAATGTTTTTTTTGCGAAGACCACTTTGAATTAAAATGTTTTAAAAATAGTAAGAAGAATAGCCTCAATAAAAATGCAGTGCCGACAATATTTTGTGGATCAAATAGTATATCATCACACTTTGATTCTCTTAATAGTAACATTTACTTGAAAACTAGTCTAGAGTCAGTTAAACAGTTTGTTAGTGAAACATTAAAGAATGCCGAAATTAATAAATGCCAAACATCAATGTTAGATGGTTTTTCGGAACCACCATTTAAAAAACCAAAATACTCTTATTCCAAATTGTCATCTCTAAATACCAATCCTAGTACTAGTACTGTTATTGTTGACGATACCATGCTCGATGAAGTAAGTTCAAATACTGGTTGTGTAAGTACTTCACATAATACTTAATTTTGTCCAAACTTCACTTGTAAGTCGAATACTAGACAACAAAAAATGCTTTTAAAATCTCAATGTAAAAAGAGTGTCTCAACTTTCAGATGAAAATAAAAAGTTTTATTATTTAGACCGTAAACAAAAAAATCAGATTTTAAAATTAAAAACAAAATTTTTAAAGTTTAAAAATAATTTGTCCAATGTTTGTAATATCACTTATTCAAAGTTATTCACAGATTTATCTCAATGTCTTGATCCTATTGGTGTAAAATTTATTGAGTCGCAAATTACCAACTGCAAAAAGAGATGTTCTTTATATAACTCAGAAAGTAAAGCACTTGCTTTAGCTTTATAAACAGGGTCCTAGGTGCTATTAATTTTTACAAAAAATGTTTGTACTACTAAATTTTCCATAAGAAAATATTTAGGCCAAATACCATTTAGAAGTAGGAATTAATAAAAAACTTTTATGTAAATTATCAGAACGTGTAAAGAAAGTGTATTCAAGAGATCGGGTTTATTGTAACCAAGTAATCGGATATGTAGATCTTGGTTTCCTGGGTAGACAAAATGTGGTAGCATATCACGCTTTAGTGTTTTTGGTGCAAGGTATTGGTAAGCACTGGAAGCAATCTATTGCATATTATTTTACCAAGGATGTGGTAAAAACACAGTTATTTAAAAGTTTTGTTGATTGAAATAATATCAGCTTTACAATCTTGTGGATTGACAGTAATTTGTACAGTTTGTGATCAGGGCTCCACTAATAGATCAGCCAAGAGACAGTTAGGTTTAGAGTCACCAAATAAATCTACTTTTAATGTTGATGGAAATTTTTCCTATTTTTGATGTTCCTCATTTACTGAAAAAATACAGGAAATGCTTTATATAAATGTAACATACAATTTTCAGAGAATAAAACAGCTACATTTAATCATATAGTTCAACATTACGAAATAGACAAATCGAAACGCTTCCAAAGTTTACGAAAGTTAAATGACCATCATTTTGATCTCAGTCGTAGTAACATTAAAATAGTACAATGAAAGTTAAAATTGCAGCACAAACATTCAGTGCATCTGTAGCTCATGAGATTGAGTCAATGGTCAGTAATCCCAGTATCAGTATACCTGCTGAGGCTATTCATACAGCAGAAATTGTTAATATTAACGATCTTTTCAGCAGTTTAAATTCGCTGATAATTCAAGTGAATAAAAACAGTTCTTTAAAATCTTGCATTATTAAAAACGCACCACATGTGAAATTTTGGACTAACATGTTAAAAAAAAAATTAATTCTGGGAAATTTCAATCAGTTAATAATAAAATTAAAATCATCAGTCTTCCTGTTAAGTCTGGTTGGATTTTTACAATACAAAGTATTCAGAAAATTTGGAAAGCATGTTTGGAGAAACATGGCTTCACCTATTTAAGAACGGGATATTTAAATCAAGACCCTGTAGAAAATTTATTCAGTTTTGTTCGGCAGTGTGGTGGATTCAGTGATAATCCAACCTTTTCACAGTTTATTTCTGCCTTAAAATGTACTGTTAATAATTTAGTGAGTAACCAAAATAGAGGCTCGCATTGTGAAGAAGACGGGGTAACACTTTTAGAAAAACTTCAGAATTTTTTTGTGAATTATCTTGAGAGTGGTAATATTATATTATAATAATGAAAATGAAGAATTTCAAAATTTAATTACTCATATGGGTTACTCTAATTATGTTTTCCCAAACAGTTTCCTTAATTATTTTGTGGTGTATGGTTTCCGAGTGTGTCGTTTATCACATCAGCTACAGATGACATGCTCTGTTGCCGACAGAAGACACAGAATAAAATCCTCTTATTACTCATTTTGCTCATATGTAAATAAATAAAATATTTGTTTACTCATATAGTTTGATACCTATAGTGTATGTACCTATTTATACTTTAATTATAAATCTCTTTAAGAATTTGGAGGGGAAAGATAAATATTTTATATGTAAAGAATGAAATTTCTTGCCTCTTTCAAATTTAAATTGATATGGATGTTTACTGAGGATATTATTTTTATTCATATTCACGCCAGTAAAGTGTCTGGTTGATTTAAAAGAAGTTTATCAGAAAGAGAAGTAGACTGTTGTATGCTCATACATACTTTAAATTCTTTTAAATGCAGAGCAAAATTTTAAAAATAAATTTGCCGATTGAAGAGTTCTTTATATAAACAAAATGCTCATAAAAATGTTTCTGCACAAGAGAGTTCATCTTAGAATTAAATCTATTGCTTTTAATCTGCAGAAAAAGTTCTGTTTCTTACATTTAATATATTATTTCTGTGCATTTAAAATTACCATTGATGCTTTCTTCAGTCCTAAAAAAACTACATATATTTCTTTAAAGATTAACACATTTTTTTTTATTGCAGAACATCAGTGCTGCCAGCAACCCTGTTACATGCAGACTTTTTTTGAATTCACTTGGTACACATGGCGGGTTTTTAAAGGAATGCTTGAATGCACGGGAGAACTACAAAAGTGCTGATAATGAGTCTGTTATCAAATCTGAAGAGATTAAAATAAAACTGGAAGATGATCAGGATGTTCAAGAGAAATATGAAAGTGTTGAAATGCCGGTTTATATCAAATTTGAGGAAATTGAAATAAAGAGAGAAGATCATCGGGATGGGTAAGAAAGATTTATTAAATGTTATTACTACTTAGTACCTACGGCCTATGACTAGTTATTCTGTGCAAGAACAATCTTAGCGAATGTAATTCAATGCTGGGCGGGGTTTAGTCCACAGAGTAGTTGTTTCCTACAATATGATTAGTTAAAAACTTTGTTTTGACTGGTACAATACTGTCCTTACTTCCATAGTACTTACAAATTAGAAGGTCAGTAAGTACAAAACTGTGCTTTGTGCCCAGTAGCAGTGATCATTAAGATAGACACTTTGAAGTATATCTCACCCACACAAATTTTTTGATATAAATTGTTGCAATACCAATTAATTTTTATTATGTTTTGATAGCAGACATTTCGTTATCAGTAATATAGAAAATTTGAAATATGATTAGAAACATCTCATTTAACTGTTTTTTATTTTCTGTTATTCAGTTTCTCAAAACACTTATTTTAATTCCTGTTTATTTCATTGTGACCATTTTTAAATTTTTCAGTGTTCCTTCTTCGTATGACTTAGACGCTGAGACAATTGAAAGCAAGAAAAGACGCATTTCAGAAGATGTAGGAGTAATAAAAGAAGAATATAAATGTGAGACAGGATTTAACGAAAGCTACGCAATGTCCATGTTAATTGACAACAACCAGCTACCCAAATACGAAAAGTCTTGACTTCAGAAATGTGAACCGTCGATAGATGCATAATTGTAGCAATGTGATATCTGTAAACATAAAACTAAGCTTAAAGGGAATCCGAAGAGGCATCAGTTAACACACAAGGACCCTTCTGAAATCGAAATGTATAAGTGTAATACATGCACCTATGAAGCTAAAGATAAGAACACAAGGCGCCTTAAGAAATGCAAATGTACAAGTGTGATATGTGTAGTTATGAAACTAAAGGGAAGTGTCATCTGAAAGCACATCTGTTGGTTCACTATGATTCTACAGAGATCCAAGTGTACAAGTGTGGTCAGTGTAGTTATGAGACTCATTTTAAAGACTACTTAAACACACATCAATTAATACACAAAGATCCTTCAGAAATCCAAATGTACAAGTGTGATGTGGGTAGTTACGAAACTAAGTTTAAGAGTTACTTGCATCAGTTAATGCATAAAGACCCTTCTAAAATCCAAATGTACAAATGTGATACATGTGGTTATTATGAAGCTAAACGTAAGACAAATTTGAAGGCACATCAGTTAATCCACAAAGAAAAAACAAGTGTACAAATGTGATCTAACATTATGGAATTTCCGTCCATGTTTAAAATAAAATAAATATGTTCTTGATTTTTGTTTCTTTACGATGTCCTAAGATACCCTTTGGAATTCAGCTATTAGCGTTATAACCAGTCGGGGTGTAACTCTAAATTTTTTTAGGGGTAACAATAAGTGTTATCTAGAACGCGTTAGAAATTAAATATAAATCAAATACTGAGTCGAATTATATTTTGTTTTCTTAATTGCGCTTAAATTGTTGCGCATGTCGCACCCACCCGGAGTTGATCAGTGCGCTTATCAGTGTTGCTAGTTGTTACCTGTTTAAACTAACTGTATGAAGTTGACGGAGTACTGGGTGTATCTGTATCATTTTCCCCTTTGTCAAACGATAATTAAGTAGTAAAAACAAATTAAAAATCCACATCTGCGCTTGTATGTACTTATTGCGTGCGCTTGATGCTTACTCATTCCCTTTTCGTATTTTGTGTCTTGTATCACGCTTTCTGTCGCGAATATATCCTTAAATTCTAATATAAGGAAGATAGAACCTACCATAAAGTTTGCTTGATTGCGGAAACACATCGTGCACGTTCACAAGATGCTCAGGATTTATGGTTAATTTTCCTAATTAATTTTCTCGGAAACAGAAAAGAAGGAAAGCACTGATTTCAGAAACACCCTGTATAATTAATGTTGTATTTTCGATCGAAGAGTTCAACATTTAAATACAAAATACACATCATTCCGCCAATTATCTGTTATGAAGTTATTTTTGTATCGAGATCCGCATAAATCAATTCCCACTAGAGATCCGTATAATTTATACGTATGATGCGGATCTTGCCCACTAATACCCACCTCTATTGGATGAGTAGAACGTTTAGAATTTCTTATAAAAAGAAAAAGAATGCAACCAGCAAACTTGAGCAAAACATTTTGCAAACTGTGTCTAAGTACTGCGATACGCGATACAAATTGCCAAAAAATAGATGTTATAGGGCGTTCTAGAAATTGTTTTGCCGAATGTGGAAAGAGTAAGTTACGATACGAGTACATTTATTTTACATACATCGATTTTATGAGCTCAGCTATCATTTATATAAATTAATAACAAATATGTTTCAGAATTTGGAGGAAACGGATAAATGTTTTGTATGAAGTGTTCCCTGAATTTATTTGCCGCTTTTAATTTTAAGTTCATATGTACGGATACTGAGGATATTATTTTTCCTTATATCAACGCCTGTAAAATGTCACAGGTTGACTTAGAAGTTTTTCTATAGGAGAAGGGAAATATTCAAATGACCAATATATCGGAAGATCAGAGAATATGTCGATTATGTTTTAAATTGATAACATATGGATTTGTATCGTTAAATGAAGTAGATGTTTACATAATTGATACATATATACCACAAGTTGTAAGTATATTTGAAAATACTTCTCAGGAAACTACATGTATCTAAATACAATCATAAGTGAAATTATATATAAAAGTCTGATATATTTTTTATTTTAGACAACATTTTTATAACAGATCTGTTTATAACCTCAAATAATATTCTAATACAAATTTTAAAATTAAAATTTCAATTTTGACTTACTCTACATAGCGCTACCTCCAACCTTAACACATTTTTCCGCTAACTTAATAAATTTTTCATACACTTTGCCACAATACATGATGGGGAAGTATTAAAAGAGCGCATATTAGAAGGAATAAATGAATTAAATGTACCTCGAACTATTTGCAAAGCTACCTACATAGAGTAAAATAAAATTTGTATTAGGACATTATTTGAGGTTATAAACAAATTTGTTTTGTAAAAATGTCGTGTAAAATAATAAATAGTGGTACTTCTCTCTTGAGTATTTTCGTGTTTTTTTTTTAATTTATGAACACCCTGTATATGTAATCTAAGATATTTATATGACAGTCTCATTTTTTTCGAGAGGCAGAACATTTTATAAAGAGTGACATTTTTCATTAGTGAAAAACAAAAGAATTTCTGCCCTTGTCAACTCATCCGTGGATACACTGTATGTATTGGAATTAATTGTAACGGAGCACCTACACAACTATATTCACGAATTCAAAGCTGAACTTGTGTTTACATTTAGTAGTAGTTAGAAAAATAGTCGTAATATGAAAAGTATTTATCTCTAATTAAAAAAAAATAAATCAATAGATATTCTGCCAGAAATAGCACTAATATTTTTTTTATTGTAGAAAATCAGTGCTACCAGTCATCCTGTTATATGCGGGCTGTGTTTGGATTCGCTTCGTACTCGTTTTTTAAGAAACTGCCTAGATACACTTCAAAAATTTGAAAGTATTGATAAACGGTCTTACATTAAAACTGAAATTGAAATGAACCTAGATGATTGTCAGAATACGCAGGAAAAATATAACAGTGTTGATAAGCTTTTTTATATTAAATCTGAAGAGATTGACATCAAGGTAGAGGAAGCTAGTTGATAGAAAATTTTGTAATTTTAGAACTTCTGCTATACTGCTTACTTTTTTCATCGTTTAAAAGCGAGTTATTCTCGAAATAGTGAAAATATATAGTTTGAAAGAAACATCTGCCACATTTTGAGTTGTTTATTTAATTTAAAATTTTTCAGTGGTTCATCTTCATACGACTTAGATAATGAAGCAATTGGAAACAAGCACAGATATGCTTCTGAAGACATAGGAGAGATAAATAGTGAACATATACTTAATTTGAAAAGTATAATAAATGTAATTATGGAACAAAGCACATGCAACACGAAAATTCTACAAATATTCAAATATACACGTGTAATACATGTAGCTATTAAACTAACTATAAGTTTTATCTAAAACTGCATCAGTTACGGCACAAAGGCCTTTTAGAAGACCCATCAGAAATCAAAATGTACAAATGTGATACTTGTCCTTATGAAACTAAACAGAGGAGATATCTAAAAGATCATCAGTTAATCCATAAAGATCCTCCTATGGTCCAAATGTATTAATGTGATTCTTGCAATTTCGAAACTGAGTATATATATCTAAAAAGTCATCGGTTATGGCACAAAAGCCATTTGAAAACCCAAATGTACACATGTAATGCGTGTACTTATCAGACTAAACGTAAGTATAGTTTAAAGTGGCATCAAATACGACACAAAAGCCTTCTAAAAACCCTAATCTACACATGTGAGGTGTACTTAAAAAACTAAATATAAGTATCTTCTAACTAGGCATCTGTTAAGACAACACAATCTTTTGGAAATCCAAACGCGAAAAAATAAGGGTTACCTAAAAGTGCATCAATTATGGCGGAAAGACTTCAGAAACCCAAATGTACACCTGTAAAACATGTACTCATCAGACTAAACATAAGGGTTATCTAAAAAGGCATCGGTTGTGGCACAGACGCCATTTGAAAACTCAATTGTACACATGTGATGGGTGTACTTACAAAACTAAATTTAAGTATGTTCTAAATAGGCATTGGATAACACACTACAACCCTTTGGAAATCCAAATCTGGAAGTGTGATACGTGTAGTTTTGAAACTAGATATAAGAGAAATCTAAAAGAACGAGAAAGAAATCTTACTGCACAAAGATGGTCCAGACAGATGAATGTACAAGTGTGATGCTTGTACTTACGAAACTAAATTTAAGAGTCATCTAAAAATGCAACAGTTTTGGCACAAGGCCGTTTGGGAAAACCAAATGCACAGGTCTGATATATGTAGTTATGAAACTGACTAAGAGTCACGTAAATTTGCATCAATTAATGCATAAAGATAGATGCTGTTATAAAACTAAGCGTAAGAGGTAGATTAGTTAATACACAAAATTGTTTCGTAAATTTATTAATTTTATATTGTGATAAAATCGCTAGAACAAGATTAATGAATGGTCGCTGCTATATTTTAATATATATTTTATTCTTAGCTCTTGTGTTTTTATTTTATTGTAAGGCTATTAAGCCAATTCATTTTTTTAAAATCCTATGTGCAGTCAAACAATTAATGTTCTTTGAATCAAAATATAGGTAAGTATGTAAAAAATACCTAACCTCGTAAGATTTTTAATAGTTTCATTTAATAATACGATGTTGAGATATATCATTTACAATTTTATTTTGAGTAATTGTTGATTACTAACTATACTTAAGATATTACTGGTGTAATGCAGTACTAGTAAGGGAATGTAATATAACATAGGGCTGCCACTTTTTTTTCATTTTAAAACGTGATACGCTAAATGCAGTGTGTAGGTCTTTTGCATGCAAATGAAAAAAAATTTTAAACGAAAACAGTATAAATATCTACCAAATTAAAGGCAATTCAATATTATTTAATGCGAAATAAAACCAAATGACAAACAAAATTTCAACATAAAACAATCACTCTGTCAAATCTTTGAAAATAATAAAGTACTAAAAAGGTCAAGGTACTATTAAATGGCTAATTATTATTACATTTCTCACTTTATATTATAAGCTTGCAATTCTGTGTTACACATGGCTTACAAAAACTCGTGAAATATTTTTTACCAATGAGCCTGATTCATCGGAACGACATAAAGATTTTTTTGTGAGGTTAGGAAAACAAAATAGTGTCCACAAATTTATTTATTTGAAAAGAATGTATTGATTTACAGAATAAGAATATAAATCTACTCGAAGGTATCTATATTGAAGTGTAGATTTTGTTAGCGTATGTCAATAATGTCTAAAAATTAGTCGAGTATTTGGAAATAATTTTCGTATTTGGTCAGCATTTGAACAAAATTCATTCAGGAAAACGAAAATTGGGTAGCAGAACAAAGAATCAAAGGGAAAAGATGTAATTAGATTAGGGGAACACGGAAATATCAGAAATTAGTAATAGTAATAAATCATTTAAATAGCAAAAGATTAAAGGCCATAATTTAAGTAAGAAGAAGAAGAAGAAGAAAACCGCGGGGTAGTTGGGTAGTTTTACTAGTTTTAAATGAGGTTATGATTACACTGATTGTTTAAAGCGTTTGAAATTTCCGATCTAAGTATAAAAAAATGCACTCAGAAAACTTGAAAAGAACATTTTGCTCACTGTGTCTAAATATTACAAGCGATACAAATTGCAATGTAACAGGAGAAGTAAGAGACGTCATAGAAGTTGTTTTTCCGAATGTGGTAAGATCAGACTAAGATTATCTTCATGTCTATTGTGCAGTTTATTTTCATATCTTTAATTTGTTTCAGTATTTGAAGGATATATATAAACATCCAATATGTAACACGTGTTCTGTCAAATTGTTTGCTGCTTTTAATTTTAAATCGGCATGTATGAAAACTGAGAATATTATTTTTCCACATATTAATGCTAGTAAAGCATCAGTGATTGATCTAATTGACGTTTATCTAAAGGAGAATGGAAATATTCAGTTGATCAAAATAACAGAAGATCAGAAAATTTGTCGCTTATGTTTACAATTGATAACATATGGATTTGTGTCATTAAATGAAGTAGATGTTGACATAGTTGATACTGTTATACCACAAGTTGTAAGTATATTTGAAATTACTTTTCAGGAAACTATACGTCGAAATACAATTTACACAAAATACTTTAAAAGTCGATAAATGTCACACCTACTTTTTATTTATCACGAAATTGAAATTTGTAAGTATAATAATAGGAAATTAAATTATTTTATTGGAAACTTCAAAATTATGAAACTTTAAATAACATTAAATTTATATTGCTAATTCTGGCATATCTTACTAAGATGCTCGTGCCGACGATTAATACATTGTATTTAATTGCAATGAAACTCCAAGGCAAATATCTTATTCTATTCATGAATTCTAAGCTGAAATTGTTGACGGTTACAGTTGCTAGAAGACTAGTTGTAATATGCAAACTGTTTCTCTTTTGTTTTTAAAAAAATAAGTACTCTAATAAGTAAGTCGGAAATAACACTAATATTTTTTTTTATTATAGAACATCAGTGCTACAAGCCATCCTGTTATATGCGGACTGTGTTTTGATTTGCTTTATACTCATGGCAGTTTTTTAAGGAAGTGTCTAGATTCAGGGGAAAAATATAAAATTATTGTTAAACAATCTTACATTAAAACTGAAGAAATTGAAATAAACCTAGAAGACAATTGTCAGAATGTACAGAATGTTGATAAGCCTTTTTATATTAAATCTGAAGAGATTGAAATCAAGGTAGAGGAAGATAATGAGAATAGGTAAGTAAATTAAATTTTGTAATTTTAGAACTTGTTACACTACTGCTTAGTCTTTCCATTGCTTAAAAGCAAGGTATACAAAATAATGAAAATATAAAGTTTAATAGAAATATCTGTCACATTTTAAGTTGTTTATTTCGCTTTCATTTTTTCAGTAGTTCATCTTCGTACCACATAAATAATGAAACAATTGAAAACAAGCAGATATATGTTTCTGAAGGCATAGGCGAGATAAATAGTGAAAATGTACTTAAATATGAAATAGGATTTAATGAAAACTTTACATCATCGATGTCGGTTCATAACAATCAAATGTGCAATGGCGAAAAGTCTGAATTTCAAAACCACGATAAATGTAAATATGTAACTAAGCACACGCAACACGAGAATCCTTCAAAAATCCAAATATACACGTGCAATACATGTAGTTATCAGACTAAACATAAGGGTGATCTAAAACTGCATCAGTTAGGGCACAAAGGCCAAATGTACACATGTGACACGTGTATGTACGAAACTAAATATAAGAGTAATCTCAAAAGGCATCAATTACTGCACAATAACCCTTTGGAAATCCAAATGTGGAAGTGTGATATGTGTAGTTTTGAATCTAGATATAAGAAAAATCTAAAAGAGCATCTTTTACTGCACAAAGATGTTTCAGACTGCCGACTGTACAAGTGTGATACTTGCAATTTTGATACTAAGCATAAGGGGTATCTAAAAATACATCAGTTAAGGCACAAAGACCCTTCCGAGATCCAAATGTACAAGTGTGATGTGTGTGATTATACTACTAAATATAGGAACAGTCTAAAAGTGCATCAGTTACAGCACAAAGACCCTTCAGAAATACAAATGTTCAAGTGTGATACTTGTAGTTATCAGACTAAACATAAGGATTATCTAAAACTGCATCAGTTACGGCACAAAGATCTTTTGAAAACCCAAATGTACACATGTGAAGGGTGTACTTACAAAACTAAATATAAGTATGTTCTAAATAGACATCGGTTAATGCACCACAACCCTTTGAAAATCCAAATGTGGAAGTGTGATATGTGTAGTTATGAAACTAAATATAAGAGAAATTTAAAAGTGCATCTCTCACTGCACAAAGACATCCGAATGTACAAATGCGATGCTTGTATTTATGAAACTAAATGTAAAAGTCATCTAAAAGTGCATCAGTTACAGCACAAGAGCATTTTGGAAAATGAAATACACAAGTGTGACACATGTAGTTATGAAACTGATTGTAAGAGCCGCTTAAATTGGCATCAGTTAATACACAAAGACTCATCAGAAATCAAAATGTACAAATGTGATACTTGTCCTTATGAAGCTAAACAGAGGAGATATCTAAAAGATCATCAGTTAGTTCACAAGGATCCTTCAAGAGTCCAAATGTACAAGTGTGATAGGTGCAGTTATGAAACTAAGCGTAAGGCGTATCTAAAAGTACATCAGTTAATACACAAAGACCTTTCGTAAATTCGTTAAGTTTATATTATGATAAATTTGTTATAACAAGAACAATAAATGGTCACTACTAAATTTTAATAACTTATTTTATTTTAATACGTTTTATTCTTAGCTCTTGTGTTTTTACTTTACTTTAAAAACAGTATGCTCTGTAGGCTGCTAGGGTGAATACCACGCCGCCAATATTTTTCTACGTCGGATGTCAAATGCGGTTAATTTTAAGAAGGTGATGCAGGAGTCTCCTTGGAATTCGATCTTAACAAATGTCATATGGATTGTACACTGAATGCAGGGCTCTCGCATGCTAATAAAATAATCTTTTAAACTTAATATCTATGAAAAATAGAAATAAATGACAAACAAAATTTCGACTTAATCAGCCTCTGTGTCAAAACTTTGGAAAAAATAAAAGTACAACAACGGTCAAAGTACTAGTAAAAGTACTAGTAAATGTCCAATCGCCATTATCAGCTATTATTATATTTCACACTTTTCGATTGCCGTTATATGGCAACCAAGGCAGATCTTAGTTCAAGCATTGACCGAAATATGAAATATTGCACCTATTTAGGTAACTTGTTTCTGTGGTTACAGATATGTAACTTCACTTTTACCATTAACCTCAACCTTAAAAATTACTATGATCAGCCACAAACAATTGTTTTTTATATAAAATGATATACACATCAGTTATTAAGGATAATACCTAGGTTTTTTGTATTTAATCACAAAATTATAAAAATATTTATTATAAGTACATTAAAAAAATTTGCAATTTGCACTTTTAAGAAATATTTTACATTTACAGTTAAAATCATTAATTGGATAGACATAAAGCAATGTGAAATAGGATTTAACAAGTGTTTATATCAAAATCTCTAAAATCATAAAATTTCTGTACTTCTGTACTATCAAACAGGTATAAATAAATTACCTCTAATTCTCAACCTGAAGCATAATCGAAAAAAAACCCAAACATAATTATGTGTCCAAGTGTCAGTGCTTCAAAGGCTTTTTAAGTTGCATCAATCACACAAATTTACATCGTTGACCTTCCACCGGAACATTTCGAACTTACGATGGCAGAGGATTGGAACCCTTTCACAAGCCCAGGATACTACAATCCCTCCAATCCTATTATGAGTGTCTACGAACCAGCTTATGGTGCTCAGAGGAGATGAGGCAAATGGGTCATCTGTACTGAGAAGTAGCCGAAATGAGTCAAATCGAGTTCTGGCGCCCAACGTGGGGCCACAACCGAGCACTGACAACCTACATCTGATACCGCGACATGCCATACAACGTAGAGCCTTGTTGCTAGATGAAAACTCGACCTATTGGATTCCACAACAATACTTGTAAGTAAATTTGTAACTATATAAACATACAGAAAATTTACAATTCGTTTACAATGCGATACACGTATCTTATAGAAACTCATGAAATTGTATTTTTTTACGACTGAGCCTGATGTCATCGGAACGAAATAAAAGATTTTTTGTGAGGCTAGGAAAAGACAAAATAGTGTCAACAAATTTATAATTTCCGGAATCTTCTGGAACATGTGCTGGAGTCCATCTAAAAAAGAGTAGATTGTGTTAGCGTGTGTATGTGAATAATGTCTGGAAATGACTCGAGTATTTGGAAATAAGTTTCGTATTTGATCAGCATTCGAACAAAATTCAATCGAGAAAACAAAATGGGTAGCAGTACGAAGATCAAAGGGAAAAAATTTTATTAGGGAAATACCAGATGTACTGTAAGGTTTATCTATCTCCCAAGGAAAATTAATAATAGTAATAAATAGTTCAAATAAAGCCTGGCTAAATATACAATAGTGTGAAGGTGAGGGAACAATTTAAGGGCGAAGAAGAAGAAACGGCGGTGTAAGGTGTAAATTTAAATGAGGTTATGATTACACTGTTAGAGCATTTAATATTTCCTTTCCGTTCAGAGTATAAAAATGCAGCCAGAAAACTTGAAAAGAACATTTTGCTCACTGTGTCTAAATACTATAAGCGATATAAATTGCGATGTATCAGGAGAAGTTCTAAAAGACGTACTGGAAGCTGTTTTTCCGAATGTGGTAAGATCAGATTGATTATTTTCATGTCTGTTGCGCAATTTATTTTCATATCTTTAATTGGTTTCAGTATTTGAAGGATATAGATAAACATCCAATATGTAACACGTGTTCCGTAAAATTGTTTGCTGCGTTTAATTTTAAGTCTGCATGTATGAATACTGAGAATATTATTTTTTCTCATATTAATACTAATAATACATCAGTAATTGATCTAAAAGAAGTTTATCGAAAGGAGAATGGAAATATTCAATTAATCAATATATCAGAAGATCAAAGATTTTGTCGGTTATGTATGCAGTTGGTAACATATGGATTTGTGTCAGTAAATAAAGTGGACGTTGACATAATCCATACATATCTACCACAAGTTGTAAGTAGATATATCAAAATATATATTAAAAAATTAAACAAATTAAATTCTACATGTATATAAACGTAAATTGCTTAGAAAGTCAGTGAAGTTTGTGATCTCACATGACAAGAAAATTGCAAGTCTGTTACTTCGCAAACGCTTTTTTGAATGCATGATATTTTGGAAGCTTCATAATCAGAAACTTTCATTCAATTTGTCAGTGCCAACAACGGTCCACAGCAGCGGCTAGTCTCTTAAGAGTAAATCTAATGTGCAAACCGTTTTTCTGTAGTTAAAAACAATAGATAGTCCGTTGCGGATATTTAGTAAAATTTTTTATTGTAGATCTTTGGCGCTACCAGCCATCCTGTTATATGTGGATCATGTTTTGATTCGCTTCGTACCCATGGTGCTTTTTTAAAGAACTGCCTTAATGCACTTAAAAAATTTAAAAACATTGATAAACAGAGCCACATTAAAACTGATGACATTTCAATAAAACTGGAAGAAGATTGTCAGGATGCACAGGAGAAACATGAAAACATTGACATTCAGTCTTATATTAAATCTGAAGAGATTGAAATAAAGATAGAGAAATATGATCTAGATGGGTAAGGATGTACCGTTGTTTTTTGACTAGATATTTTTCCTAACTGATAGTATAGCCTTGAGTGAGTACTTATAATAGTCCTTACTACCCGGCTCTAAATGTAGCAATTACAAGTTCTAGATTGTACTTATCCCCAGTATGGGCCATGTACCTTGTAGAAATGAATTAATATGTCCTCAAATTAATCTATTTGTCTATTACGTACATATTTAAACGTACGGTGATCTTTATTCCGTGGAACCAACAAGAGTATATTTCTTAACAAGTATGTACTCGATAAGAAAAGGAATGTAAAGAAATCGTTAATTGTTAGACTAATATTTTCCCAATATATTTCAAAAATATAACATTTGCTGCTTTTGGAATATATATAATAAATAATTCAAATTATATGTGTAATAATAGGTGGGGAGGTGAAACCATGTTTTTACTAGTTTAAGTATTTTTAAGTAAGTTTAAGTACTTACATTATTGCTTAACATTGATTGGTGTATTTCATTTTAAACAAATTTAATTGTTTCAGCAATCCACCTTCATTCGATTTAGATAATGAAACAGTTGAAAACAAGAGATCCATTTGTGAAAATATAGAGGAAATAAAGTTTGAATGTATATATAAATACGAAACGGGATTAAACGAAAATTGTAATGAAGAAATACCCAGAAGCAAAAAGCCTAGATTTCAGAATTGTGAGCCTTCATTAGATACATCATTGCACCAATGTGATAAATGTAAAGTTAAGCTTAAAACTAATCTGAAACGGCATCAGTTAATACATAAAAGCTTTTCAGAAGTCAAGACGTACAAGTGTGATATATGTAGTTATGAAACTAAATATAAGAATCATTTAAAAGAACATCAGTTATGGCACAAAGACCCTTCAGAAATCCAAATGTACAAATGTGAAACTTGTACTTACGAAACCAAATATAAGAAAGCTCTAAAAGTTCATCAAATATTACACAAAGACCCTTTAGAAATCCAAATGTACAAATGTGATATTTGTACTTACGAGACTAAATATAAGGGATACATAAAAGAGCATCAGTTAAAACACAAAAACCCTTCAGAAGTCCAAATGTACAAGTGTGATGCCTGTAGTTTTGAAACTAAACGTAAGAGTCATGTCAAAAGGCATCAGTTGTTGCACAGAAATCCTTCAGAAATCCACATGTACAAATGCGATATTTGTACTTATGAAAGTAGATATAAAGAAGATCTAACAGCACATCAGTTAATACATAAAGACCATTCAGAAATTAAAATGTACAAATGTGATACTTGTCCTTATGAAGCTAAACAGAGGAGATATCTAAAAGATCATCAGTTAGTTCACAAAGATCCTTCNTTTAATTTTAAGTCTGCATGTATGAATACTGAGAATATTATTTTTTCTCATATTAATACTAATAAAACATCAGTAATTGATCTAAAAGAAGTTTATCGAAAGGAGAATGGAAATATTCAATTAATCAATATATCAGAAGATCAAAGATTTTGTCGGTTATGTATGCAGTTGGTAACATATGGATTTGTGTCAGTAAATAATGTGGACGTTGACATAATCGATACATATCTACCACAAGTTGTACGTATATATATCGAAATATATATTAAAAAATTAAACAAATTGAATTCTACATGTATATAAATGTAAATTGCTTATAAGTCAGTGAAGTTTGTGATCTCACATGACAAGAAAATTGCAAGTCTATGACTTCGCACACTTTTGTATGCATGATATCTTGGAAGCTTCATAATCAGAAACTTTCATTCAATTTGTCAGTGCCAACAACGGCCCACAGCAGCAGCCAGTCTCTTAAGAGTAAATCTAATGTGCAAACTGTTTTTCTGTAGTTAAAAACAATAGATAGCCCGTTGCGGATATTTAGTAAAAATTTTTATTGTAGATCTTTGGCGCTACCAGCAATCCTGTTATATGTGGATCGTGTTTTGATTCGCTTCGTACCCATGGCGCTTTTTTAAAGAACTGCCTTGATGCACTTAAAAAATTTAAAAGCATTGATAAACAGAGCCACATTAAAACTGATGACATTTCAATAAAACTGGAAGAAGATTGTCAGGATACACATGAGAAACATGAAAACATTGACATTCAGTCTTATTTTAAATCTGAAGAGATTGAAATAAAGATAGAGAAATATGATCTAGATGGGTAAGGATGTANTCTTGTTCGAAAACAAGATCTTCGTCAGGGGAGTCTGGTTCCAATGGATTGGGAAATAAAATCACCAATGCGGGAATTAATTCAAATTGGAGAAATTCAAGATATCTCTGTCCAGTTAAATACTGCTCAAAAATATATGGGCCTATTACTCTTACTTTTTCTCTTACTATTCCACACCACACATTTAATGTTTCAGGGTGCTGATTATGAGCCTCCCTCATCCAGTGCGGGTTCTCTGTCGCCCAGTACCAACAATTTTGTCTATTAATAATACTATTTAGGGAAAATGTAGCTTCATCGGAAAAAATAATGTTCCTTACTAAATTAATATTTCGATTACACAAATTTTGCATGTGTTCACAAAATTCGTTTCGTCTGTCGAAATCGTCTTCAGATAACTCTTGTACTGGAATAACTTTGTATAGATGATATTTGTGCCTTTGAAGTATTCCATGAACAGCACATTTCGACAAGAGTAAATTAGCAGCAATGCGTGACAAGGAAATATGTGGATATTCTTCCACAGAAAGTAAAACTTCTACTTGGTCATTTTCTTCTCTATCAGGACGACCAGACTTAGGCAAGTCTCTAACATGATCAAATTCTCTAAATTTTGCTTTAATTCTACTGACTACCATTTGAGAAATAAGAGGACGATTATGATGGATTTCATTAAATAACTAAGCTGCTTCTGCTTGAGTCCCCGTTTTATCACCAAACCCAACCAAGCAGTATATTTCAAATTTTTCTCGTTCAGTTAACTTTGACATTCTTAAAAAACACATTCAAGAGTTTAAACACTACTAATGAAAGGACAAGAATTAAAAAAAAACAAACATACAAACATCAGAAAAAAGTTACACAGAAATTTTCAAAACGTGGAAATCCGATCGCCTTGGATATTGTCAAGTAGAGAATAGAGCACATTTTGAACATTTAATTTAAAGGATGTTAATTGTTTGCATTTAAAGTTATTTATTTATCGTTCTCAATAAATTTCTTATGTAACCCAATAATATTTTTAGTGTTTTAAACTTAAAAAATTATTCTCATTCAGAATCTGAAGAGAAAAGTTGGGGTTGCCATTTAAAAAAATTGTCACTGAGGTCACAACTTCTTCAATAATGTCAGAAAAGCCCCGGAAACCATATCAGAACATGGTATTTAATTAAAGTCTCCCAACGTGTCTCGGCGATTTTGTAAAAAATAAATTCCTTAAATTTTAATTTANCATATTTAAACATACAGTGATCTTTATTCCGTGGAACCATAATATTTCTTAACGAGTAATTACTTGATAAGAAAAGAAATGTAAAGAAACCGTTAATTGTTAGACTAATATATTCCCAATATAATTGAAAAATATAACATTTGCTGCTTTTATATATAATCGAAATATAGAAAGATTAATAAAGTATTCAATATTAAATGTGTAGTAATAGGTGGGCAGGCGAAAACGCCCTTTTAAATACTAGTTTATGTATTTTATTCAAATTCAATGAATATTGTAAATTTAAAATTTGAATGAGCATTTGTGAAATAAACCTGTTTTAATTTTTCTTATTGTCTTACATTATTGCTTAATTGGTGTATTTAATTTTATACAAATTTAATTGTTTCAGCAATCCACCTTCATACGATTTAGATAATGAAACAGTTGAAAACAAGAGATCCATTTGTGAAAATATAGAGGAAATTAAGTGTGAATGTATATATAAATATGAAACGGGATTAAACGAAAATTGTTATGAAGAAGTACCCAAAAGCAAAAAGCCTAGATTTCAGAATTGTGAGCTTTTATTAGATACACCATTGTACCAATGTGATAAATGTAAAGTTAAGCTTAAAACGAATCTGAAACGGCATCAGTTAATACATAAAAGCTTTTCAGAAGTCAAAACGTACAAGTGTGGTACGTGTAGTTATGAAACTAAATATAAGAATCATTTAAAAGATCATCAGTTATGGCACAAAGACTCTTCAGAAATCCAAATGTACAAATGTGAAACTTGTACTTACGAAACTAAATATAAGAAAGCTCTAAAAGTTCATCAAATATTACACAAAGACCCTTTAGAAATCCAAATGTACAAATGTGATATTTGTACTTACGAGACTAAATATAAGGGATACATAAAAGAGCATCAGTTAACACACAAAAACCCTTCAGAAGTCCAAATGTACAAGTGTGATGCCTGTAGTTTTGAAGCTAAACGTAAGAATCATCTCAAAAGGCATCGGTTGTTGCACAGAAATCCTTCAGAAATCCACATGTACAAATGTGATATTTGCACTTATGAAAGTAGATATAAAGAAGATCTAACAGTACATCAGTTAAAACATAAAGACCATTCAGAAATCCAAATGTATAAATGTGATACTTGTATTTACGAAACTAAATACAAAAGTTGTCTGAAAAAGCACCAGTTAATGCACAAGGACTCTTCGGAAATCCAAATGTACAAATGTGATACTTGTGATTATGAAAGCAAATATAAGAAAGGTCTAAAAATTCATCAATTATCTCACAAAGATTCTTCAGAAATCCAAATGTACAAATGTGATAATTGTTCTTATGAAACTAAATTTAAGAATCATCTAAACGTACATCAGTTAACACACAAAGACCCTTCAGAAATCCAAATGTACAAATGTGATATATGTGCTTATAAAAGTAAATATAAGAAAGGTCTAAAAGTCCATCAATTATCACACAAAGACCCATCGGAAATCCACATGTACAAGTGTGATAGTTGTGTTTATGAAACTAAATATAAAGGTATTCTAAAATATCATCAGTTAATACACAAAGACAATTTGGAAGTTCAGATATACAAGTGTGATATTTGTACATTTGGAACTAAGTTTAAAAGAAATCTAAAATCGCATCAATTAAAACACAAAGATTCTTCAGAAATCCAAATGTACAAATGTGAGGTTTGCACCTACGAAACTAAATATAAAAATGGTTTAAATAAGCATCAGTTGATACACAAAGATAGTTTGGAAGTACAGATCTACAAGTGTGATAGATGTACTTATGAAACCAGGCGTAAAAATAATCTCAAAAATCATCAGTTGTCTAAGCATAAAAATCAAGACTCAATTGTTCAATTGTAATATGTGCAGTTTTTAAACTAAATATATAAGGGCTTTTTAAAGAAATATTTAAATAATGTGATAATGTTATACTTATATTTGTCTATGTTACTATTATTATTATTATAAATACGTTAGATATTATGTGTACCTACAGTGTAGATAGGGAAATAAAGCATATTTGTAGAAATTTTCAATTATGTGTATGTTTATATTATTTCATATTATTTATTTCTATTTTTGTAATCACAAAGATTTTACTGGGGTGAAATAATACAANCTTTTAATTCAACTTAATATCCATGAAAAATTGAAATAAATAAACAAAATTTTGACTTATTCAGACCCTGTGTCAAAACTTTGGAAAAAATAAAAGTACAACAACAATGGTCAAAGTACTAGTAAATGTCCAATCGCCATTATCAGCTATTATTATATTTGACACTTTTCGATTGCCGTTATATGGCAACCAAGGCAGGTCTTAGTTCAAGCGTTGACTGACGTATTGCACCTATTTATCTCCAAAATTAATTATCTAATTAATCCAAAAATCTCCAAAATTTGTTACTTACAGAGATTTCTCGGATTTTAATCATGTTGAATTTAAATTCGACTTGGCATTCATTAATTGGAATTATTTGTATTCATTAAGTTCTGTAGATGAAATGTTAGAATTTTGGAACCACAGTTTACTGTCTGTTTTTAACATTCATGCTCCTTTAAAAACTGTTCGGGTTACTAAGAAACCTGCTCCTTGGCTAACGCCTAATCTTAAACTAATGATTCATCTTAAGAAGGAAGCGTTTCATAAATTCAAAAAAGACAAAATGTAGATTTCTCATAANTAGTTTTTTAATTTAAAATATAAAATAACTTAAGAACTTCTTGTTTCTCAAAAAAAGTTCATGGGACTGTTATGCTAGAAATACTATTTTAAATATAAATTATGACAAGTTGGAAAAAATTATTGACATGAGAATTTGCATATTGTATGGGGTATGGCCAAGAAAAATATTGTACCACTTATTTTCTCTCATTTCTCATTATTGTAATGTGTTTATTATTGTATATATTTACGAAAAAACTTAGAAGTCTGTGGTTATCACAGTGCAAGATTATAGACGTAGATGAGTCTTTACCATTCTTGTTGTTCCGATAACAGAAGAGGAAGAAGAACAATAACTCTATTCGGTGTTTTCATTGAGGTTAAATAACCAACACAAGTTACGGTTTTATGTTTTATATTTACATTTCAAAGAAAATTGTTGCAATAACTGGTGTTCAAGAAACTTCGTGCAAGCTTTGCCTCAAAACTGTAACCGTTAATGGTTTTGAGGTAATAAACAACGTTATTAGAGAAGGTCTTTTGCTGAAATTGGTAAGTCGGTAGATATGTATTATTAGTTTAGGGTCGTTGATATGTATGGAAACCGTCGATTATCTCCTAAAGTAAAATAGCTATCGAAAACGTTTTTTAAAATCTATTGCAATAAAGAACATTTAAGAAACAAAATTGCTTTTTCTTTATTGGAACANACAGAGATTTCTCGGATTTTAATCATGTTGAATTTAAATTCGACTTGGCATTCATTAATTGGGATTATTTGTATTCATTAAGTTCTGTAGATGAAATGTTAGAATTTTGGAACCACAGTTTACTGTCTGTTTTTAACATTCATGCTCCTTTAAAAACTGTTCGGGTTACTAAGAAACCTGCTCCTTGGCTAACGCCTAATCTTAAACTAATGATTCATCTTAAGAAGGAAGCGTTTCATAAATTCAAAAAAGACAAAATGTAGATTTCTCATAACTATTATAAAGATTTACGCAACTTAGTTAACCGGTTAGTTAGGGTGAAGAAAGCATTTCTTCAGTATAAATTTAAAAATTATCCTAAAAGTTTTTGGAAGACATTAAAGTATTTAAATGTTAATGAAACAAGTCATAAGGTCCATGAGTTAAATCCCCATCAATATAATAACTTTTTGTGCGACTAGTTGCCCCAACCTCTTGATTACATAGACAGCACACCAATTTTGAATAAGTATAATGGGAAATTCTCTTGTCACAATTAATTTAATTTGAAAAGTGTTATTAAGGATCAAATTGAGCATTTTATTTCGCATAAAAACTCAGGCAATGGGATCTGATTGCATTAATCAATCAAAAATGTTGTTTTATGTCTTTCCCTTTCTCAGTGATCATTTTACATTTATTATAAACGAATGTCTTAGGACAGGTGTTTTTCCTACGGTTTGGAAAAATTCTCATATTATACCGTGTCCGAAAAAAGTAATCCGGTAGCTCTTTCAGATTATCGTCCCATTAGCATTTTACCAAACTTATCTAAAATGTTTGATACCTTGGACCATGATATCTTGATAAAAAAGTTAAAATATTTTGTTGTGGGTAATAATGTAATTTCCTTCTTTACTAGTTATCTGTTTAATCGTCGACAGAAGGTTTACTCAGGAAATGATTTCTCCCTTTACAGATTTGTTAAATAGGGAATGCCTCAAGGGAGTATGTTGGGGCCGACGTTATTTTCTGTTTATACTGCGGATTTTTCTCACATCTTACCCATTGCAAAATTCACCAGTATGCTGATGATATACTCAGTTGTATTTTTCTTTTAACCAGAATGATATGTTGCGTACCATGAATTGTATTAATAGAGATTTAAATGTTATCGTTCGTGTTTCTAATTCTCACAAGCTAGTTTTGAATAAAAAAAAATCTGAACTACTTTTCGGTAAGGGGAGATTTAATCTCATAAATAATCTCATAATCCTAATTTCGTAATAGAAATTAACAATGAAATTTTGAAGACTGTTGGCTTTTGTAAAAATCTGGGAATTATAATAGATGATGATCTGAGGTTCAGCAATCATGTCGTTAATCTGGTTAAAAAATCATATAATATACTGAAATTATTGTACATGCAGGAGTTTTTGAGTAATGACATAAAATTATTATTGTGTGACTCGTTATGTCATTTTTGGCTTACCGTGATGTTGTATACTGGCCTACTTTAACCGCGAAAGATAAGAGCACACTCCAAAAAATACAAAATAGTTGTATTAGATTTTCCTTTAATTTGCGTAAATATGACCATTTGTCTGGAGCTTTTTCACGTGCTAATTGGCTTAATTTGGAGGAAAGGTTTAGGTATCATATGTCATGTTTGGTTTTCAAAATAAAAAATAATATGTTACCTTCTTATTTATATAACAAACTTATTAGAGGCTGTGATACCATAGAAACTATAGTTATATTTTGTATGTGTGATACAATTTATCTACTCGTTATAAGGAAATGTATACTGTGCCCAAGCATGCAACTGCACAATTTGAAAGAAGTTTTACATACAATGCATTGTAAGAATTTCAATGATATTCCTAACTGTATTAAGTCGGTCTCGAACTTACAGACATTCCGAAAACAGGTCAAAACTTGGATATTTTCGAAACATTTGCCTTAGTGTTCTTATCTATATTACTTTAGTATAGTTTACATTAGGCTTCTGTCTTGCAGAGCTGGGTAATTCCTGGTGAAAAAGTAATTAGCAATTACAATTCCCTTTTTTTTCCTGTAATTGTAATTGTATTTAAGTACTTTTTTTTATTAAAGTAATTTGGAATTGTAATTGCAGTAAAATTGTTATAGGAATTGTAATTTGTAATTATATTTTTTGAACTATCGAATTACAAATTACTTCTATAAGTACAAATACTTTTTCCAATTACAATTACTTTNCCAAGAAAAATATTGCACCACTTATTTTCTCTCATTTCTCATTATTATAATGTGTTTAATTTTGTATATATTTACGAAAAAACTTAGAAGTCTGTGGTTGTCACAGTGCAAGATTATAGACGAGACTTTACCATTTTTGTGTTCCGATAACAGAAGAGGAAGAAGAACAATAACTATTCGATGTTTTCATTGAGGTTAAACAACCAACAAAAGTTACGGTTTTATATTTATCAAAGAAAATTGTTGCAATGACTTATGTTCAAGAAACTTCGTGCAAACTTTGCCTCAAAACTGTAACCGTTAATGGTTTTGAGGTAATAAACAACGTTATTAGAGATATTTTAGATGGTCTTTTGCTGAAATTGGTAAGTCGGTAGATATGTATTATTAGTTCAGGGTCGTTGATATGTATGGAAACGGTCGATTATCTCCTAAAGTAAGATGGCTATCGAAAAATCATAAGATACAAACGTTTTTAGGTTTTTTAAAATCTATGACAATAAAGAAAATTTAAGAAACAAAGTTGCTTTTTTTTATTGGAACACCCTATATTTTTCATGAAACTGGAGGTGTTACAGATCGACGAAAAAGTGGAAGACCAGTAAGCGTTACAAATGAGAAATATGTTCCCGATTGGGATGCAATTAATGAAAGATATTCACTACTTCGTCACAATTTCCTCTTCTATCACCAGATCCTATGATCATTAAAACTTTAATACACTTGGTTTCACTTAAATGTGCCATTTTTGACAGAAAATTATTCACACAAAATGTAATTTTGGCATGTGCTGTCAAGATAGTCACAAATAGACAAAAGAACGACGCGGCATTGTCATGAAGCTAGAAACTCTCACAAACAATAAGTCCTAAGTTTGCAGAACCTTTAATAAAGTTCACCTATTTCTTTATGGTGCTTTCAAAAATGCAGTAAAATACAGGGTGTTCCATTTAAAAATATATAACTGATANATCTTTTGTATGTGTTTTTTTATTTAGAGTATTTTCTTCCTGGTTAATATAAAACATTTCTAAAGAACATCTTTTAGAATAATCCTTTTCTGTTGTTAAAATTTTAAAATTTTCAAAATCCATTTTATGTCCTGTAGAATTAACATGTTGTGAAAGTGCACAAGCATCTGGTCTTAATCTAATATTACTTTTATGTGAAGAAAATATTATTGTAATATTATTTTCTTGTTTTAAGAAACTGGAGATGTTACAGATCGACGAAAAAGTGGAAGACCAGTAAGCGTTACAAATGAGAAATATGTTCCCGATTGGGATGCAATTAATAAAAGATATCCACTACTTCGTCACAATTTCCTCTTCTATCACCAGATTATATGATCATTAAAACTTCAATACACTTGGTTTCACTTAAACATGCCATTTTTGACAGAAAATTATTCACACAAAATGTAATTTTGGCATGTGCTGTCAAGATAGTCACAACTAGACAAAAGAACGACGCGGCATTGTCATGAAGCTAGAAACTCTCACAAACAATAAGTCCTAAGTTTGCAGAACCTTTAATAAAGTTCACCTATTTCTTTATGGTGCTTTCAAAAATGCAGTAAAATACAGGGTGTTCCATTTAAAAATATATAACTGATATGGTACGTTTTTCCTGGACACCCCGTATATTTCAAAATATTTTTAAAATGTAACCATAATCAACCTACAGGTACCCACTTAAACAGGTTTTTATAACATTTACCGTTTGGTCCCTAGCCACCGAGGCATTACTGGCGGCTCACCCTGTATATTATATCTCATTTCGCACACCTCAACAGATTAGAACGACTTAACAATAATTGATATATTTTCTGCCAAAGTTATTTTCTTTCTCTTTACTTAAAGTTGCATATATTTCAGAAATTTGATAGCGAGGGCAAAGACGTTATATGTAACGTTTGCAGAAGAAAGTTCAACGCAGCATTAGAATTTAAATCAACTTGTCTGAATACCGATTATACAATTAATCGATATGTGGATAGCGAAGAAATATTACAGCTCGATATAAGGGATGTGTATACGAAGGAAAATACAAGCGAGTCAATAGATATTTCAGATAGTCAGAAAATATGTCGATTGGGTATGCACCCGGTAGAAAGTGAGTTTAGGCACATTTGTGAAGAGGAACTTGAAGCTATCGGGAAATTGGCTCCTGAAATGGTATCAATGATATTAAATAGTTACATTTTTCGCAATTTAATTAAACTATTTTGCAGAATATAAATATCATCAAAGATCCCGTTGTATGTAAGGAATGCTTTGAATCTGTGTGCACCCACAACAGTTTCCTAAAAAATTGCTTGGAAGTACAGGAAAAAATTGGAGGTATTTTTAATAGCGCAGCAACAGAAAGTCAGATAGATACGTCACCATCTGATCTATTTGTTAAGACTGAATACCAGGACAATGAATTCGATATCAAGGAGATGGAAATGTCAATCAAAGCTGAAAGTATCGACGTAAAATCGGAAGATCAGGAAAGGAGGTAAGAGAAGACCATTTTAACAATAATTTAAAAGGTAACTGTATAACTCCAGATCTTATTTAATTGTGCATCTCTTGCATTAATTTCTTGTATTTCTAAGAGTTTTCACATAATTAATTATTTTTAACATTCTTCATTAAAAATATGACATCAATTGTCATAAAAAATTTGATTTATGGACACGTGTGTCCATCTAGTGCGTGTAAGTCCAATATCTAGGTTAATAAAAGATATAACTTAATTTTTTTTTCTACAGAGTTGCCTACTTTCCCGAGCTGCACAAAATGAAAATATATTTGCATATACAGTTTTTCCTGGGCAACTTAATTTTTTTAAATGGAAACCTATATTTTTTATGGCATTATCGAATTCTACGTGAAAAATTAACGGGACTTTGTGTTATGATCCCTATTAAAATATTTATAGTTTTCAAGATAACCGACTTTTCATTTTTTTTCTTATGTTTCGTCACTTCTAGTAGTTGACATAACTATGATTGTATGACAGCTAGAAATTATTTTTTTTCAGGAACTGTAGAGTGAAGATGGCTCTTTCAAAAAACGTATCAAAAGTTGACCTGCGATATACAGAGGGTAAAAAAAATTGTGCCGAACCTGATAATTTAAAATTTGAAAAATCTTGACTTTTTCAAATAGAACACCATGAGTTTTGTGATTTCATTAGATGCCTTATGTAGACCCTACAATTTTTTAATAGCTTTCGCTATACCTAAGTTGCGTGGTTTTTGCAAAAAACCCATTTTTATGTAAAATACCGGATTTGCGCCCATTCCTTTGTCGGGAAAAATATTGTAAGGGTATTTATTTTTATTAAATTTATTAGTTGTCTAGCTACACTATTTAAAATAAAAATTAATAACTGAAGAATTTAGATATTTGAGTTTAATAAATAAGTCTTTATGGAAAGTTACCATTTATTTGTAAATAAAATCAAAAAACCATAAAATGGCTACAAGTGATTAAGAATTACCAAAATATGGGAAATCTTTGCTAGCAGCACGTATTTACAAAGCAAATAATCCAAATTTACAGAGATTCCCACTTTTGAAAATGTGAAGGAAAGGTTTGAATGAACAGCAAATGCGAATTATGAGAAAACTACCAGGAGACATGAAAGTAACAACGATAATATTTATTTTAGTAGCGGCGTCTGTTGTTGAAAATCCAAATGTTATTGCCAGGAAATTAGTAGTAACCTTGGAGCTTTCAAAAGCTTGACAAATAAAATATTGAAGAAGAAGTTTCATCCGTATCATATTGAAAAGCAAGCACTGTTACCGTAGTTAGGAAAGTTATTAGTAAAATTGGAGATTAAGAAATTTGGATGAATAGAATTTTTAAAAAGAATACTCGTAGTCGCAAGCTTACTTAAAATAAATGTTCAAACTGTCCACCGTTGTTTTCTACACAAAGCATTAATCTACGATGAAAATGAATGTGGACATTTCTTAACATTTGAGGCATTACAGTTAGAAACTCGTTTTGAATCTTTTCTCTTAAGTCTTGAATATCCGTTGGTGGTACTTCGTATACTCACTCCTTGATATAACCCTACAAGAAAAAGTCCAGACGATTTAAGTCAGGCGAACGTGTGGGCCAAAGAACTGGATCACCACGACCTAACCACTGGTTTGCATATACATGATTTAGGTGTTCTCTAACCTGAAAGATAAATAGGTAATAGGAAAAGTATAATAACAATAAAATAATCACATTACAGCCAAAGTGGAATGTGGAGGGGCACCATCTTGCTGAAACCATTGTTAAACCAAATAATCAGCGGGCATATGTACCTGAAAAAGGGGAAGTTCATTTTGCAAAAAATTGAAGGCTGTTTAGGTGGTCTTGAGGTAACAGTGCTTGATGTTTTTCAATATGATATGAATGAAACTTATACTTCTTCAATATCTTATTTGTCAAGCTTTTGGAAACTCCAAGGTTACTACTAATTTCCTGGCACTAATATTTGGATTTTCAACAGCAGACGCCACAACTTTAAACTAAATATTATCGTTGTTACTTTCATGTCTCCTGGTAGATTTCTCATAATTCGCATTTGCTGTTCTTTCAAACCTTTCTTTCACGTTTTCAAAACAGTGAGCACGTGGAAATCTCTATAAATCTGGATTATTTGCTTTGCAAATATGTGCTGCTAGCAAACAATTTCCATGAGCTTCTCCTAAGGCATACACCATTTTCACTAATTCTTCTTTTGAATAGTTCATTGTATGCATGTTTAGTACTTTCTCTGAACTCGCACGTGATTATTCAATAGAAGACAAGATGACATGTAAACTGATTGTCACAAATTTTATTGCCTCACTGCGTTTTTCCCGACAAAGGAACGGGCGCAAATCCGGTATTTTACACAAAAATTTTTTTTTTTTGCAAAAACTACGCAACTTAGGTATAGGGAAAGCTATTAAAAAATTGTAGGGTCTACAGAAAGGCATCTAATGAAATCATAAAACACAGGGTGTTCTATTTGAAAAAGTCGAGATTTTTCAAATTTTAAATTATCAGGTTTGGTACGATTTTTTTTGCCCCCTGTATATCGCAGGTCAACTTTTGATACGTTTTTTGAAAGAGCCATCTTCACTCTACAGTTCCTGAAAAAAAATAATTTCTAGCTGTCATACAATCATCATTATGTCAACTACTAGAAATGACGAAACATAAGAAAAAAAAAACCAAAAGTCGATTATCTCGAAAACTATCAATATTTTAATAGGGATCATAACAAAAAGTCCCGGTAATTTTTCACGTAGAATTCGATAATGCCATAAAAAATATAGGTATCCATTTAAAAAAATTAAGTTGGTACCTGCCCAGGAAAAACTGAACACCCTGTATATGCAAATATATTTGCATTTTGTGCAGCTCGGGAAAGTACGCAACTCTGTAGAAAAAAAAATTAAGTTATATCTTTTATTAACCTAGATATTGAACTTACACGCACTATACTCCGCGGTCGAAATTATAGAGAGTGACTCATCGCTAGCTTTTGGACTAGTAAGGGGGATGAAGCGTGCCGGGAACGAAAATCCATTGGCGTATCTGCATAAAAGGCAACAAGATATAGAAAATATTGAAAAAAGTTAATAAAACATAACATCTAATATTTTTTTACGGTTTGCTATAACCGGCACTTTGATCCGTTTTAATTATTACAGCATTTTAAAACGTCCTAGTTGTGTTTTTTTAATTTATAAATTTATTATAGCCATGGAATTAGACCCCTCGTCTACCCTTATGCTATGACGTTTCTCAGGACGAGTAAATCAAGTCCGTTTACACCCACTAAAAAAGCATTTCCCTATTCCCTACCAAGTGCAAAAGACAGAGATAGAATATAGATCGACGTTCAGTGTAACTCAGTCTATAGACGACTATAGATTCTATCAATGCGTGTAGCGAGTGGCACAAAGATAAATAATATTGAACCATATAAAAATCATTTTATATTTTATACGCATTATGGTAATAGTGTTTTTATATAATGTCTGAGTCACTCTCTATAATTTCTACCGCGGTGGACACGGTGTATAATAATGAAATTGAAATAATGCCCTGTGGAGTTCAGAAACTTATAATTGCATTTGGCATTACCTATAACCCCTTAGAATTAACTCCTCACTTTGGAAAATACCCAGTTTATGTAATTTTTTCAGCGACTCGCTACTGCAGAGCTCCAATAGTGAATCATTCGAGAAGAGTGTCTTTAAAGATGCCGAAAAGGATGGATGTAAACATGAGAATAGATCAACAAACCAATATAATACAAAAGTCGAGCAGGAATTTTACAAATGTGATAAATGTATTTACAAATCTGGAAGCGAAACCCGTTTTATAGAAGACCGTGCGAGACACGGGAACGATTCGGAAGCATATAAATGTGAATCGTGTAAGTACGAAACAGAAAATAAAAAAATATTTCAGAAACCTGGGTTGAGGCATGAAGATCCTTCGGAAATGTGTATGCACCGATGCGGATCACGTGAAAAGCGATTGTACGAGTGTGACTTTTGTGATTTCAAAACAAAGCGGAAGGTCAGTTTTAATAGTCATTATATAAAACACAAAAACTCAAACAATTGTGTAGAATTAACGAATAAGGACATTTCACAACTGCCCATTTATAAATGTGATAGTTGCACATACGAATCAAAGATTAAGACACGTTTTACCAAACATCAGTTGGTACATAAAGATCCTTCACAGATCAAAATGTACAGGTGTAACGACTGCGATTACGAAACTAAATACAAGGATGATATGAAAAATCACCAACTGAAACACACAGATCCTTCGCAGGCTCAAACGTACAGGTGTAATGAGTGTGATTACAAAACTATATACAAGAAATATATCAAAAAGCACCAACTGAAACATAAAGATCCTTCGCAGGTTCATATGTACAGGTGTAATGACTGTGATTACAAAACTAAATACAAGAATCATATGAAATCTCACCAACTGAAACACAAAGATCCTTCGCAGGTTCAAACGTATAAGTGTGTTGACTGTGATTACAAAACTATATACAAGGAATATATCAAAAAGCACCAACTGAAACATAAAGATCCTACGCAGGTTCAAACGTACAGGTGTAATGACTGCGATCACGAAACTAAATACAAGGATGATATGAAACATCATCAACTGAAACACAAAGATCCTTCGCAGATTCAAATGTACAGGTGTAATGACTGTGATTACAAAACTATATACAAGAGATATATCAAAAAGCACCAATTAAAACATAAAGATCCTTCTCAGGTTCAAATGTACAGGTGTAATGACTGTGATTACAAAACTATATACCAGAGTTATATCAAACAGCACCAACTGAAGCATAAAGATCCTTTGCAGGTTCAAATGTACACGTGTAAAGATTGCGATTTTGAAACTAAATACAAGAGATGTATCAAACTTCACCAACTGAAACATGAAGATCCTTCTCAGGTTCAAACGTACAGGTGTAAGGACTGCGATTTCGAAACTAAATACAAGAGTTCTATCAAACAACATCAACTGCAACATAAAGAGAAGGTGTACTGACTGTGATTGTGAATCCAACTGCAGGAGTGGTATAAAATACTACATGTTGAAACATAGAGAGCCTTCACGAGTGTAAACGTTCGTGTATCTTTGAGTATGCAGTGTGTGAATATGACTCGATGTATAAGAAAAAATTTATATGTCATCTGATGACGCACAAAGGTATGTAGCAGGTTCAAATGCATTAATGTGATTCTGAAACCAAGCATAAGCAGTCTCTAGGGAGATATTTGCTGATGCACAATAAGCATTTGTGGGTGTGAAGTGCAAAATCCATTCAAAAATGGAGGCATTTAAGAGATCGATCATAAATGTGTGAATATGAAGTTGTGAAAAACATCGATTCTCACAAAACTCTCACAGAAACAGACATAGATAAGTGTTTCCGGACTAGTGCTTTTGTATTAAAATGAATACTTTGCAATACACACCTGCTTTTTCTGTGTTTAAAAATGCATCTTTTTTATTACAAATATTCAGAGTGAATTTTAAATGTGTACATGTGTATTCTAAATGATGAGACGGTTTACTATGTGGAACATACAGTCAACAGTTTTTTCTTCCAAAAAAATTAGGAACAAAATAAATATGCAGTAATATTGAACGCTAAAATAAATATGCACTGTCTTTCTTAATAGAAAACTGTTGAAAACTGGTGACTGTGCTGTGGTATTTACACGTTGAGAAATCAACTAGGCGGAATTGCCGATATCGTGTAAGCTTGTAAACTCAACTAAGAAGAAATAAAGAAGCATTGGTTTAGATATGTCAGAAGTCTTGAACTCTATAAAAATGTTCAAAGCTCCCTTCTCTTGCCATTCCTATGCATCCTTAGAAACTCAGTATTCGATTGTCCACGATTTTCTCGACAAGCGTTATGGTAAACCAGAAGCAGTGCTTCGAATTATTATGTACCTGATAGTGAGAAGTTTTTTATTTTATTTAAATTATATTTGTACAAAATAAATTCACACTTTCAGCCTGATATTCATTATTTGTCCTGTCCTAAATTAATTATTTGTGTTGTCCTTATGAGTAGGAGTTGTGTAAATGTGGATGGGAAGATTATGATGGCTTTGGCTTGAGGGGCTGTTGGCTAAACGAATTTTCTATGATTATATAAGTGTTTATTCGTTTAATTTATTTTTTTGACCTCTGATTTTTATATGTACACATTTAAAATTAATCCTGCATCCTATGTAATTTATAATTTTCATTTGAATCTTCGTATTTGTGTAGGGGGAACAGGGTTACAAGTTACAAAAACATTATTGTACGAACACTGTTCCCTATTGTATTTTAATTAGTATTATTTTAAGGACTAAATATAAGTTTAAATCTTACTTTAGCTTTTATTGTGCACTATTATATGATTATATATGTACTTATGTAGCAATAAATGAATTAAATATAATTTCAGTACATATGCATTACATTATGTTTAAAGGAGCCCTTTACTTTTGTTTGTTTTTACAGTTTTGTTCTTATCCAGTACATGAAAATCTGCAAACTGATCTGAATCAAAATGTTAACTGTTCTGAAATGTAGGGACGCACGATGTTCATCGATATTTCTGAAACATCGGTGTGTTGCTTTCGAACATCGATGTTTTGCCATCGATATTGTGGTGCCGTATCATCAACAAAACATCGATGTTATTATATAACATTGAATGAAATTATAAAGGGTAAATTGGAAAGAATAGGTCACTTTAAACCTTTTAAATTTTAACTGAATACTAAATTCCTTAATTTCTTATAGAAACTATACTGTTGGTTTCATGATAAATTACGAATAGTCACAGCACAGCACTCTCTACTGCTAGTGAAGTGAAACTGTGAAACTCGGCAGTGACAATAACATGATTGTATATAGACTATTATAGTCTACATACAATGATAACATTCATGCATTGAAGTACAATTTGAAGGAGAAAGGAAAACTATTACCATACTATTCGACAATAATTAAATTGCTTAAAATGCAAACTAAATAAAGTGTGGATTTTCTGTTCCTTTCGAGTGTTTTGTATGTATTTACGACGTATTTAAAAATAATGTTATAATTAGCGTTGCCGTTTCTTATGTTGCAAGTATTCGCAAACTATCGATAGTCTATTTTGATAGCCAACATCGATGGCTTGTTTCGATGGTGCATCCCAAGGATATTTATAATATAAATATCCTTGGACATAGATAACGTTACATAAAATATTCAATATAAGCCGTCTTTTCATCCAAATACGTTGATCATTCCTTTTACACTGGATGTTTTAGGATCTATCGCCAATCATTTGAACACTTTTTTAAATCAGGATGGGCAAAATTCTTTAATTTCTGAATCGTAACATTTTTTATTCATTTTGCACATTTGGTCGTATCCTAAAATTCTAACCAAAAATTGTAACAAATAGCTGAAGGGGCTTAAGCAAGGATTTGTATATATTTGTATTTATTTGTATCAAATCTTTGGGGCTTAAGTACGAGGAACTCGATCCCAAGAAATTGTTTAACATATTCATAAGGCCAATATGTTGAAATTCCCGTATAGATTACAACTTAGCAAAAGAAGGTAAAAAAAATAATGATTTAACTCTTAACTCTTTGTCGGCAGTATATTTTTAGCGGATGAAAAATCCGGGACTAATTATATTTAAGAGGTTATGTTTATTTTCAGTTTAATTTTAAATTAAACGCAGTTTCTATGGAGGGTAGACAGTTTCAAAAATAATAAAAATATGTTCTTTTGACATTCATTATGATTCGAGCATTACGATCTGGATTCGGTCAAAGATCCGTGATTCAATGAAACAATGAAAAGAAGACGGCTTATGTCAAGGTTCCTAAATATTCAAGATTCAGTTTGTGACCTCGACCAATTTGATGCAAATAAATAATTAATTCATTTGTCGTCCTGGAAAGAAATGTTTAATTTTAAATTACTAACGAGCCAATCCGATCTGGATTTGTGAACGTAACCAATGTAAATTATAAATCGATATAAAAATAAAAGGCAGAGAGTTTGGACCTTGCAGGTTGGTCAGGAGTTTTAGGTCACAAGTGTAAGTGTATTCAGCAGCACGCAGTCTATATTTTTTCCAGGTTTATGGTTGCAGGCACAGATTACTACTAACAGGAAAGTTGCAGGTTATGAAATTTAATTATTGCTTAGAGGTATTTTATATTCTAAGAATTATTGTTTGGAATTCCTCGTTATAAAAAAGACAAAATGCAATCAAGAAACTATAAAGAAGTATTTTGCAGATTATGTCTTAATATTATAACCGATAGAAGTTGCGAAATAATAGACGAAGAAGTAAGGAAAATTGTGGAAGTAGTTTTGCCAAATCTGGTAAGATCAAGTTGATATATTACTTCTATGCCTGCAATTACAAAAAAATTTCAGAACCTGGAGGAGACGAATAAACATGTAATGTGTAATGAATGCTCTGTAAAATTATTTGCTGCCTTTAATTTTAAATCGATGTGTATGGATACGGAGGGTATTATTTTTCCTTATGTTAATTCCAATAGAGTTTCCATGGTTGACTTAAAAGAAGTTTATCTAAAGGAAAAAGGACATATTCCCTTAATCGATGTATCTGAAAATCGGAAAATTTGTCGATTATGTATGCAGTTGGCAACATACGGATTTGTGTCATTAAATGAAGTGGATGTTGACGTAATTGATAAATGTATATCACAAGTTGTAAGTATGTTTCAAAGTGTTTTATAGGAATAAGAATAAAAAATGAATTAACCTCAACATTGCAAGGAGCCACCTTTTAAGAACTGCTGATTCTCCTAGAAGATGTTCGATGTATCCAGCATTTGCTTGCACACAAGCTTCAGCACGACATATCCAATTTCTGAAAACATTTGTATCATCGATAAACTCGTAGCTGTGACAGTGTCGTAGCTTTCTTTAACATTTTGAATGCTTCACTGCACTTATTTCTGTTTTTAACACAAAATATCCGACAAACTCTGATCCGACATTTCGTCACACAAAAGAATCGCCTAAAACTCAGATTAGTTCTACTCATTTACGGGCTAAACACAAACTAAAAACTAAACGAGGCAGCTGCCTAAAAATTGACAAGTATGTCACCGACAGTGCTACCAATACAAAAAAAAAGGATCAACTCGATAGACAAGATGTAACACTCAATTTGAAAATTCCCGTTACTTTTTGATCAAGCCTCGTACACTACAGTTAACTATAGGAAAATCAGAACTGTGTATACTGTAGTATTTAATTTTTATACAATAGAATGCCGCATAATTCATTGTTTTCGCGAATTAGGAAGCATCATTAAATCTATATTGGCAATTCTGTCACATCACATGTTGCTAAGTTGAAAGTACCAAATGGCTAATGAATAATCACTTTAGTGTTAAGCTGCATTATGCTTGATTTAGTTGCAACAAAACTCTAACAGAAACATTTTAATAATGACTCATAAGCCGGTATTGTAGTATTGTTTATGTGTATTTTATGAATTTAAAATGGGACTTGTTGAAAAATTGGGAAAAATACATTTGAAATTCTCAAATTTGGCGTGTTTATAGAAAATACCGTGTATAAAATAATAAATGTCTCACAGATCTGGAGTAGTTGATTTACTATTATTTCTCACAATGCTGAAACTCTGAAAGAACAACAAATAATCAGATTTGAAACTGACTGCATGGACTCGACTAAATTTAAATTGTACATGCTCGTGAGACTCAAACCATCACAAAAATAAACTTTATATTTACAGTTAGAAAAAAAAAACAGGGAACGATGCTATTTTACTCTTATTCCTGGAGTTACTCTGTATCAAAATTAATAAACGTCTTGAGAAACTGACCTTGATAAGGCGGAAAGTACTACGAATTATCCAATGTTAAGTTGCTGTCATTTGTTTTCTGATTATAATCTAAGTGTTCCTTATTTCTTGCATTGTTTAATAAACTTTTTCCTGCATATTTAAAGTTTGTTATAAATAAATATTTTCCTTTATTTACTTAAAAAAACGTAAATATTCAATAGATACCAGCACAAATACTTTTTTTTACTTCAGAATATCAGTGTTTCCAAGGATCCTATTATATGTGCATGGTGTTTTGATTCGCTGCGTACTTACGGCAGTTTTTTAAAAAATTGCCTTGATGCACAGAAAAATGAGCGGTGTTATATTAAAACTGAAGAGATTGAAATGAAAGTGGAAGAAGATGGTCAGGAAGCCCAGCAGAAATATAATATTGATGACCTTATTAAAACTGGAAATACTGAAATGAAATTGGAAAGTGACCAAAACACGCAGGAGAAATATAAAAGTATCGATAAGCAGTCTTATATCAAATCCGAAGAGATTGAAATAAAAGTTGAAGGAGATGAGCAATTGGGGTAAGCAAATGCCGATGAAGCTTTAAAATGTTTTGCTGTACTGCTTCAAGTTTCTTTATGGATAGAAAGATTTTTATTGAAAAGCTCATATGTCACACTCAATAATAAACTTTTACATAAACATTTTTTATGGTTAATATTTTGCAGTCAAAATAACTAAATATAAAAATTTACGTAAAAAAATTTGTTATTGTTTACGTTTTTTTTTTAACGCCCTTTACTTCGATTTATTTAGATATTCCATTGTAAACATTGTATGTTTTTTTAGTGTTTCTTCATATGACTTAAATGATGATGAAGACAAAGGAGAAAGAAAGATTGAATGCATGCTTAAGTATAAGATAGGATATGATGAAAGTTGTACATCGATGTTTGGTCACAACACCTACATACCCAAAAGTGAAAAATCTAGATTTCAAATGTGTGAACCCTCATTAGATACACAATTGTACCAATGTGATAAATGTAAGTATGACACTAAGCTTGAAGTGGATATGAAAAGACATCAGTTAACGCACGAAAACCCTTCAGTGCAAACTTACAAGTGTGTCACTTATGAAACTAAAGTGAACAGTCATTTAAAAATGCATCAGTTATCGCACATGGATCCTTCAGAAGTCCAAATGTACAAATGTGATACTTGCAATTTTGAGAGCAACTATATAGGTCATATAAAAGTGCATCAGTTGACACACAAGAAGCGTTCGGAAATCCGAATGTACAAGTGTGATACATGTAGTTATGAAGCTAAACTCATGAGTAAGTTAAAGAGACATGAGTTATCACACAAAGACCCGTCGGAAATCCAAATGTATAAGTGTGATACATGCAGTTATGAAGCTAAACGTATGAGTCATCTGAAAAGGCACCAATTGTTGCATAAAGACCCATCTGAAATACACATGTGGCAGTGCGATAGATGTAGTTTTAAAACTAAACATAAGAGTCAATTGAATGTACATCAGGTATCACACAAAGACCCTTCGGAAATCCAGATGTACAAATGTGAAGCTTGTATCTACGAAACTAAATATAAAAGTCATATGAAAGTGCATCGGTTAACACACAAAGACACTTTGAAAATGGGAATATATAAGTGTGACGCCTGTAATTTTTACTGTAAGTATAGAAGCAGACTAAAATCGCATCAGCTAATACACAAAGATTCTTCAGAAATCGAAATGTACAAATGTGATATTTGTAATTATGAAGCTAAGTATAAGAAATATTTAAAAGATCATCAGTTAAAGCACAAAAACCTTTCAGAAATCCGATTGTACAAATGCAACACATGCACTTTCGAAACTAAGTTTAGGAGCAGTTTGAAGTGGCATCAGTTAATACACAAAGATTCCTCAGAAATCCAAATGTACAAATGTGATACATGTGCCTATGAAACTAAATATAAGCATCGGATGAAATGTCACGAGTTAATGCACAAAGGTACCTCGGAAGTCCAGATCTACAAGTGTGATATATGTAGTTATGAAACTAAATATAAGCGTGCTTTAAAAGTGCATCAGACAAAGCACAAGGACTCTACAGAAATCCAAGTCACTATTTAATATTCTTCCATCTTGTACAACAAAAAGTAAATACATGAAAGTAACAAGTGATGAAATACTTGTATATCGACAGTCGGTAGAAATAGCAGTATCAAATACAGAAACAGAGTGATACAGAAATTAAGGGGACTTTTTTATAAATTCTAAACAGATTCCTAATATACAAGAGTTACAGGCAAACTATTTTTTGTTGGTCACATCAATCATAATGGTACGGTATAATTGGGTGGATTTATGTTGATAAGTTCCTATTTAAAATCTTTAGGTTTTAAAGATATTTCCAATACCTGTAATAAATTGTATAATAAATTACCAACAAAAGTTAAGAGTATAAGAGAGTTCAAAGTATTTAAAAATGTAAGAAAGTATATTATGGGTAAAGAGATATATTTTTATTAAATTATTGCTTTCGAAGCATTAAATATTAAGTATATTATTGTTTCAGTGTTTTAATTTAAATGTTTATGATGTTTTTGTTATGTAAATTAAGTTTTTATTAAATTCAGTGAAATGATCATGTTACTAGCATAACATTCTTAATATGTTTTAAATATGATTCATTGGAATCACTACATATTTTTATATATTTTCTCGGTTATATTTAATCCACACTCGTAGATAAAGGACTTGTTTATTAATCATATATAATTTGGATCTAATCCTAATTTTTTTTCCAAACACATATTGGCAATTGTTACATATTTATTATTTTACTATTATAAAAAATGTGTACATTTAATATAAATAAATTATGAAGAACATTAGAACAAGAATTTTCTTGCCTTGCCCAGAACTGGCTGTTCTTCCTGGGAACAATAACAATGGAGCAGCATTCTTTAAGCGAAAACAAAACTGGTTGTTGTTCCTGCCTATTGTATGTAAATCAATAAGATTTAAAAAAAAATACATACAAAATTTATCAAAATTTCAATTTGTGGATAAATCGGCAAATCGTGGTGGTATTAAGGACAAATGGAGTACAAACATATATCTACTTAACGTTAAAAAATATGAAGTTAAGTGAAAGTTACGTTTAAAAATAATTTTCTCGTCCAAAAAGAAACAGGGCAAGTCACATTACAATATCTTTGGTAAAAATTAGGACATTTTATGACCTATTACATTTTTTCATGTTGATGCCACTGTACAAGAACCGTGAGTTCATATTTATTTTTTGTATTTTTATGATACATTCACAAATTATTTCTCAGACAGTTGTAATAATTATGTATTGTATATTTAAATAAAAAAATTAAATGTGCAAAAATTGTTTAATAAAAAAGAATAAAGTTTAGTAAATTACTATAACCAAAAATAAATATTTTCGTCATTTTGGCACTTAATCAATATGTTGCTTCCATAAAATAATCTATTTCCTGACTAAAAATAGGGTTTCTTTTCAAATGCTTTAAATCTGAGGGTGTTGACCGCACTGCCACCTAGTGGGGAACGGCCTAACTTTTAAAACGGCAAAGCTGAGAACGAGACTGTCAATAATGTCCTAAATATCTAACGTTTTGTTAAATACACAATTGTAGAATTGTACCAGTGCAATAAATATAAATATAAAACCAAGCTCAACGCGAATCTGTAAAGGCATCACAACATGGTAGAATTTCGAATTATTTGTCAAAGTTTTTGTATTTTCTATGATGAAAACCGTAGAAGAAGAAGAAGAATAGACATATGAAATGAGGTTATGGAAAATAAAAGTTGACCAAAATAAAGAAATGCAACGTAGAAACTTTAAAGAAACATTTTGCAGGCTATGTCTAAGTACTATAAGCGACACAAACTGCCAGGTAATAGAAGAAGCCTTAAGGGACGTTCTTGGAAGTGTTCTGCCAAATGTGGTAAGATCAAGTTAAGATTACTTTTATAGGTGTGTTTAGTCATTCGAAACATAAATATGAGAATTAACTTAAACATATGTTTAATCTTACCACAATAGATGTGGTTTATACAGGAAAATAGTAAGAAACAAGCAAGTTAATAATCACTTGGAAATTGTAGTCGTGTGCTAATTTTCATAGAATTGCACATATAGGGTGTTCTAATATTCTGTGTAAATTAAACTGACACATTTTTGAATGATTTAACTCGTACATATTTCTCTCTAAAGTTGCCTCTTTTAACCGCTAGAGAGCATTATCAAAATTGGCAAAACATTGTAGATTTATTCAAATAACTCCAGAACTCTGCCCGACATAAAATTTGGTGTACTAGTATTGGACACTTTGACAGTCACAATAATTGCATTTACATAAATGGGGAAAAATTATTAGCACCACCATTAGTCAAATTTGTTGATATATTTTTTTTTGTGAAATAATTCTTTAACGTTCACGGAATGGTATAACATATAATTATGTTACCCACTAATTATGTCTTAATTCTGAATTCTGTCAATCAACTAAATTCATGAGAAATATGAAGTTGTTTCAATTTTTCTAAAATTTGTACCAGCCATCTCTTTTCGGATAAAATCTGTGAATTTTGCTCCGTCAGGAATCAGCCAAATAATTGGAAAAATTAAAGATATTTTCCAACTTTCCAAGTGAAGCAATTTTGTATAGAAATTAATTTAATTAAGTCATCATATTTTAACCCTTAGACACAGATCTGGTAGTTCAAAGTAAAAATTCACCAATTGATTTGATACAACAGATTATATAAGTTTAAAATAATGTAAATATTTATATTTTTTACATGATTGTGACGTCACTTAGTGCGCCTGAGAACGCAACCTGCTTCTCGGCCATCTGCCGTTTAGTCCGAGACGGAACCTAATTTAGAAAAAGGCGCATGACATGTGAAGAGCCTCAAAGCAAGTGAGTTTGGTTGCCTCTAAACTCTTGTTACTTACTGTCGGGCCGACCATTTATTTTCTCGATTTTCGATCGCACTAAATGACGTCACGAATTAGCATGGCAGCCCTTTGAAAGATTTATTATGCTCGCCAAATTTTAATAAATAATGATAAACCTAATTTCTAATATTTTCGCTACAGGATGGTATTATTTAAAAAAAATGTTTTATGTTATTTCTACTTATTACAAACTGATAAAAACTTATGTATATAGTGTTGCTCATTATACCTCTGAATATCTGTAATTACGAATTTGTTTCAGATTTTGGAGGAGACGAATATACATGTAATGTGTAATGAATGTTCTGTAAAATTATTTGCTGCCTTTAATTTTAAATCGATCTGTATGGATACGGATGGTATTATTTTTCATTATGTTAATTCCAATAAAGTGTCTACGGTTGACTTAAAAGAAGTTTATCTGAAGGAGAACGGAAATATTTCCTTAACTGATATATTGGATAACCAGAGAATTTGCCGATTATGTATGCAGTTGGTAACATACGGATTTGTGTCAGTAAATCAAGTGGATGTTGACATAATCAACATATGTATATCACAAGTTGTAAGTATATTCAAAATATTTCCCAGGAAAATATCTGTATGTTATGAAAAATTCACATAAATGAGATTCTATATGAAGTGGAGTTAACATAAAATGGTTATAAACTTTAACACCCTAGAAGTAAAAAAATGCACACAGTACTTATGTATATAGATACACAAAATCCTCATTTACGCCATCATATATTATATCTATAGTTGTTGTGACAAATGATTACCAGCCATGTGACCAGTAATTTTGTCTAGAAATATGTTCTGTTTCTCGCTGTTAAAAACGATAGATAATCTGCTGGAGACAAAAACTAATATTTTTTTTATTGTAGAACTTTGGCGCTATCTTGGATCCCGTTATATGCGGATCGTGTTGTGATTCGCTTCACACTCATAGCAATTTTATAAAAAACTGCCTTGATGCACAGAAAAAAAATAATAACATTGATAAAGAACCTTCCATTAAAACTGAAGAAACTGAAATAAAGTTGGAAGATAATCTGGATGTGCCGGAAAAATATAATCATTTTGATAAACACTTTTATATTAAGTCTGAAAAGATTGAAATTAAAGTAGAGGAACATGATCATTGTGGGTAAGGAAATCTCAGAAAGTGTATAATTTTTAAATTTATTGCTCTACCATTTAATTGTTTTTGTTTTTTGAACTAAATTTAGCCACTAATTGTCTATTTTAAACAGTAGTTTCTGGTGGTAACAAACTCTGTTACCACGTAAAAGCATTTGTCATATGCCATCACAAAAATTTAAATATAATTTCATGTTTCAAGAAGACCGAAAGACCATCATTTTTTGACATTTACTTGATATGAAAAGGAAGTTGGCCCTGGTGGGTAAAGGAATAAATTTAAGCATTTTCCTAATATATTTGAAAAATATGCTTTTTGCTGCTTTTATTTTATTTAACAAAAAATAAAGCATGTATTTATTTCTTCAAACTTACTAATGAATTTAAAACAAATTAATAATTTCTTCAGAGTATGTAATTAATCTGTTTATTAATTTAAACAAATAGTAAATGGCTTATTTAATTGTTTTCTTAAAAAGCAGTATTTACTTGTACCTTTTATTACATTAATTTAATTCATTTACTAAGAGGTTTCGTATATGTACTGTATTGATTGTATTAAAATAACCTTATTAAAATATATAGTTACTGGAACCCATGTTGATATAAAAAAATAATCTTGCTTTTAGGTTAGGAATCTGTCCCCGAGCGTTGGCCCATGTTTTCTGAAACACCCTGTACAAAAAGTACAGAAAGTATTATTTTGAAATACAATTTTAAATTTTGCTGTAGCAATTTATAACCTGTAGATTTAGAAACAACTATGAAATGGGGTTTTATTTATGAGCTGACGCAATAATTGTTCTGATGGGAGGGGCAGCGAAACTAGTTAATCATGTTTTAAAACACTAGCTTCAGTGTCTTATTCAAATACAATCAGCAGATGTAGTAAATTTAAAATTATAATGAAAACACGTATAATTTAAACCTGTTTTAGTTTTATTGACTTTTCACTTGGTTTCTGTTCTCATTTTGAACGATTTCAATTTTTTTTCAGTGATTCATCTTCCTACAACTTAGATAACGAAACAATTGTCAACAAGCAAAGGTATGCTTCTGAAGATTTAGGAAAAATAAAGTACAAATGTATGCCTCAATGTAAGACGGGATTTAATGGAAATCGTAACGACCAAATACTAAGAAGCGAAAAATCTGTATGTCAGAATTGTGACTCTTCGTTAGGTAGACTATTGCACAACTGTGATAAATGTAATTATGAAACTAAGCTTAAAACGAACCTGAAAGGGCACGAGTTAGTGCATAAACACTTTTCAGATGTGAAAACATACAAGTGTGATACATGTAGTTACGAAACTAAGCGTAAAAGCAATCTGAAAAATCATCAGTTGTGGCACAAAGATCCCTCAGAAATCCAAATGTTCAAATGTGATATGTGCAGTTATGAAACTAAATTTAAAGGTAATCTAAAAAAGCATCAGTTAAAGCACAAAAATGACTCGAAAACCCAAATGTACAAATGTGATACTTGTGCTCACGAAACTAAATATAAATATGGATTGAAACATCACCAGTTAACACACAAAGACGGTTTGGATGTCCGGATCTACAAGTGCGATACATGTAGTTTCGAAACTAAACATAACTATAATCTAAAAGTGCATCAGTTAACGCATAAAAATACTTCTGATATTGACATGTACAAATGTGATACTTGTGATTTTGAAACTAAGTACAAGGGACAAATAAAAGTGCATCAGTTAACGCACAAAAATACTTCTGATATTGACATGTACAAATGTGATACTTGTAATTTTCAAACCAAGTTTAAAAGCAACATAAAATTGCATCAATTAAAACACAAAGATTCTTCAGAAATCCAGATGCACAAATGTGACGTTTGTTCCTACGAAACTAAATATAAGAACGATTTAAATAAGCATCTGTTGTCACACAAAGACGTGTTGGAAGTCGAGATGTACAAGTGCGATGCATGTAGTTATGAAACTAAATATAAGGGTCGCTTGAAAATGCATCAGTTAACGCATAAAGACCCTTCGGAAATCCAAATGTACAAGTGTGATGAATGTAGTTTTGAGACTAAACATAAGTATACTCTCAAGAGGCATCAGTTGTTGCACAAAGACCCATCGGAAATCAAAATGTGGAAATGTGATACGTGTAGTTTTGAAACCAAGTATAGAAGTGTTTTAAAAAAGCATCAATTACAAGAAAACAGGAACAAGTAGAAAATTCAATAAATATTAAAGGTGCAATTAACAAATTTGGCATGTCTTCTTAAAAAAATATATTTTTTGTAGATGTACGTTGTATAGAGAAAATGGTCAATTTTCAGAAATGTATTTAAACAATAAAAGTAATCTTTTGTAAAACCATGTTTTTTTGGCTATTACTAACTACGTATTAAGCCCTACTTGAAAGAGTATGGATTCCAGGTTGCTTTTAACAGCACCGGTTATTGTGGTTTACCACTTCCAATGTTTAGTTTATAATTGTGAGTTTATAATGTTTAATCGAATCTACATTTCGGAGGTGCAAGCCAAACATTTTTTGTTTGTTTAATAGCAAAACAGTGATATAGATTTGATAGATCTATCTCAAATAGTAACAGGAATATCAACAAATGAGTGCAATAAGCTCATTGTGTTAGAAATAGGTCAAAAAGTCATAATGAGCCACAATCTAATGCCACTGGTTTTAGAAGAGTGTTGAAATTGACAAAATTATATTTTAATAAAATTATATTTTTGATATTTTGATGAAACTAATAAGAAACAAAAAGTTCACCAATTTGGTTAAACACCCTAAACATTTTATAGCATCTTTTTTGTTCCCATAATACTTTTTAGATCTTTGATAGAAAATCGCTACAATATTAATTAAGAGTATGCTAACAAATTAAATGTAACGTGAAATTCACATGCTATTGAGGAGTTGTGTTAGTCATCAATAATTATAGTAAAATCAGTAGGTAGAAGAGCTTACAAAAAATATGGTGGTATAGAAATAAAAATTCTAAGAAAAATAGTATATTTTTCCTGTGGCGCATAAACGGCGAAGTTAACCTAAAAAATTCATAAATGGCAGAAAACGGGTTTTCGCTAATAAAAAAAAAACTTGAACTACAATCGTAAAAAGTGAAATGAGAAAGTTGTAATTATTAAAAAAAAATCTATCGATTCGTATTTTTAAATATATCGATTGCTACATTACTTTTCGAGATATATAAAAAAAAAAAAAACGTTAAAAATCGACTTTTTTGTTTTTGCAGTATCTCTTGCAAATTAAGGTTTTGAAACTTGTTACTTCCTGCAAATGCCCCCAGCAAGCAAAGAAAGTACCTTTTTTAAATTAAAAAACATTGAAAAATTTTCGAGTAATATCGATTTCTCGAAAAAATGTCATCTCGAAAATTGGAAGGTTTTTCGATATATCTCGAAAAGTGATATAGCAATCGATATATTTAAATATACGAATAAATAGGTTTTTTTTAATAGCTACAACTTTCTCATTTAACTTTTTTCGATAAGTTTTTTTTTTAGCGAAAACCGTTTTTTTGACTATGAATTTTCTAGGTTAACTTCGCCGTTTATGCGCCACGGGAGAAATACACAATCTGTCATCTATTATAATTTTTTTCCTATATCACCATATTTTTTGTTTCCAGGTGGTATTTTTTGTAAATTTAACACAAGGCCGCGACAGATTGATTGGACTATTTAGGATTTTTTACAGCATCCATTGTGTATGTTTTGTGGTAACCATGGTCCATTATCAAAATTAGCAGTAGAATTCTATATTGTCTGTGTTGCCAAAGAAATTAAGGAAGAAGAAGATAAAGGTTATATGAGCGTAGATCTAATAGTATACTATATTAGATCTAAGTATTATTGTAGGTATTATGTATATGAGTTTGCAAGGCGACAGGATTATTTATTATTTAATTAATTAATGTTAATAACATTTGTTTTGAAGTGTCAAAATATTAGACGAAAGGAAGCAAAATGCAACCAGAAAAGCTGAAAGAAACATTTTGCAGGCTGTGTTTAAATGCCATAAGCAATACAGATTGTCAGGTAATTGAAGCTGTAAGAGATGCTCTGGAAATTGTTTTGCCGAAATTGGTAAGAACAAATTTTTAAGACTACTTTTAGCATAGAACGGATTGAAACATTATTTATATAAAAAGCTACTTAAAACATCGTTTTTCCAGTGTTAACATGTAATGGAAATTCCTAACAAAATTAGATAAAAAAATAGGCACTTTTCTAGAAAAATATAAACAATTTATTTTTGAAAAATAAATTCTTTTTGTAGATACTAAGTCAAAGGTTTAAAAATGTGTATATCTCAAATATATTCCATATGAATATGTTTGAGGTATGCGAATATCGATATAACTTATGTGGAACGGATTAAAAATCATAAGTGTCAGTTTCTACTACTACCTTTGACATTGCTTTAAGTCATTCATACTTTTAATTGCGAATCTATTTCAGAGTTTGGAGGAACAAGATGAACATTTCATCTGTGAAGAATGTTCCATAAAATTATTTGCCGCTTTTAATTTTAAGGCGACTTGTGTAAATACCGAGGATATTATTTTTCCTCATATTAATGCCAGTAAAGTGTCAGGGGTTAATTTGACAGAAGTTTATCTAAAAGAGAAGGGAAACTTTCAGTTACTGGATATCTCGCAAAATCTGAAAATATGTCGATTATGTTTCCAGTCGTTAATATATGGATTTGTTGCATTAAATGAAGTGGACGTTGACATACTTGGAACATATATACCACAAATTGTAAGTATATTTCAAAGGACTTCTCAGGAAAATGTTTGTGTGTGTAGATACAATTTTTTCTATATATGAAATTCTATGTAAACAGAAAATACTGAATATCAGGGTAACTGTTTTATAAATAATATTTTAACAGCTGTCAAAATTTGGAGTAGTGAAAAAGCAAATTTATTAATATACAAACACCTGCTAACTGTTCTTAATTAATTTCATCTTTTCTTTATACAGAGTGTAACTAAAATCCATGGCCAAACTTTAGTGGCAAATCCTACACACAAATTAATAAAATTCCTATAGTATGTGAAATATGTGTCTACGAATGCTTTGTGTTAGATATACAGGGTATATAAATTAAAGAAGACATATTTACTTCAAGGTGCAAATAAAAGTTGTGAGAATATGCAGTAGATAATAATGACAAATGCCTAACTTGTCTAGAAATGTCAAAATTTTACCAAACTTACCTTAATCCAAAAGTTAATATTTCATTATTTTTACATAACCTGTTCAAAATTACAGATATTGCACAAATTTTGGGTATGGGGAATCGTTTGAGCGACGAATTAAAATCTGGTCATAATTTTGCTGTTACTTATTAGGGGGCGCAACTTGCGGCATGATGCGTATCTTTAAAATGTTATAACTTTCTTGCTCCTCGGTATGTCTGCCTCTTTAATCTTTTTTTCATTTTCTTATATTTTTTATATGAACCTGGCAAGTATCGCTACGAGTAACCATTTTCGAGATAATAACCTTTAAAGTTTTTTAATTAATTGATGATTATTTATTTGTCGTTATTTATTTCGTTCTATTTTATTGTTTTTTATTTAAAAATATATTTCTTTCACGTCAGCATTTGAATTTAACAATCTAAAAAAAATATAATTTCATAATACTCTTTCCTTCACTTATTCTTCATTTCTTTGGCGTTTACTAAATTTGAAAATGTCTTTTATTAATTTTGTTTATAAATCCTTGGAAAAATATACACACATCCCTATACAATATCTCGAAAATGTTTAATCTTAGTAATGCTTGCAAAATATGTCTCTTTTACGTAGAAAAAAATAGCAAAATTAAAAAAAATATATCAAAAGGCAAATATACCGAGAAGCATTAAAAGTGCATAAAAATGTTTAACGTCAATTTTTGGAAAAGATGCAGATTATCGATAACTTATTTGTGTTTTTTAAAGTGATTTTTCAGGAAACTGTACTGCTTTATCGAAAATGTCATGAACAATTTTTTTTAGATAAAGTAATCCACTATATCTCTACCAACTTAAGTGGGGAAAAAATTATTTCTCCCTAAGATTATTGCAGTTAGCAATCTAAAGGCCTTTGCTAAGACTTATTTGAATATTATCAATCATTTTGGAGTCTATTTAAAAAATACATGATTTTAGCAGCAGTTTTTATTGTCCTTATTTTTTTCGACGTAAATATTCGTGTTGCTTGTAATTATTTGCGGCATTTTCGTTAGTTCTTTTTATTTGTCTGGGTACTTTTGCCACACTGAAAAGAAAAAAAAATTACAAACCGAAGTTTTGCCTAAAGAAATACATCATGTTGAGAAAGTAGACACAATAGACACATTACATAGTTTACGTTTCAAAAAACTCTGATTTTATTATCAAAACTTTTCTTTCAAATTAAAAATAGGAAGAAAAATATGATTTTTTAACATATTGTGCCGCTAAAAGTTAAGTCCACATTTTTTTTCATGCGCATAAAAAAATTTTAATTTCTAGTTATATTTGAATGCCAAAATGCCAAAAAGCCAAAAATCTCCGTGGATATACGATTCACACAAATATGGTCTCTTTAAAACAGATACCGGCTAGTCTATTAGACATGCAAATAATAAAATGCAGAATAGTGAGTCACATATCAGTATCAAATCAAAATGAAGTGCATCGAGCAACAGTGAAATCAGATTATCTGCTGCAACACAAATAAACGGTATTATTGTGCTTTTATTGCTCAGATCTGGTGATTCAATTGAAATGAAACAATGCAAATATCAGACTCTGTTCATGGATCATAAGTTGAAATTGTCCCTCGTAGAATTGATTGTGTAAATGTGTTTACGGTCGCTAGAAAAATATAACTTCTGCCACAAATTAGCACTGATATTTTTTATTGTAGAACTTTGACGCTACCTTGGATCCTGTTATATGCGGCCCATGTTTTGATTCACTGCGTACTCATGGTAGTTTCCTAAAGAATTGTCTTGATGCACAGGAAAAATTTAAAAGTGTAGATAAACAGTCTTATATTAAAACTGGGGAAATGAATATAAAACTAGATGATCAGGATGTGCAAGAGATATATAGAAATATTGACGGGTGCCCCGATACTGGATCTGAAGCGACTGAAATAGTTTCAATAGATGAGTATCGGAATAGGTAAGACAATGTCCATAAATTTTACTGTATGCGAATTATATAAAAAAAGTACAAAGTATTAAAATAAAAAACAAATCAAGCGTGATACAAACTTAGAAATTAGAAATTAATTCTATCTTGGGAAAACAAGATTTTAACGTCAGATTTGTAATTACTGTGAATTAATTTTGAGCGATTTTTTTGTAAATTCAGTGTTACGGAATTAGTTCAAAATTTCATATGGTACACAAGTACTTTTCTCACACGAATGACACTAATTTTTTCACGAAGCAAGAGCTATCGTTTGACATAATTGTTCATTTGTCTATTTTCATAGGAAATAGCCTGCCTCGTTATGGAAACAATAATTATAAATACTCAGATATTTGGAATTAATAAAAAATGAAACATTGCAGTTATCAAAGAAAATTTAAAAATATAGCAAGTATGTACTATTTTGGTATAGTTTTACAATTTAATTTGGGCTTGGACTATGTCAATTTTATTTAGAGAACTAAATAAAGGAAGATGTTCTACCACAACTTACACTATTTTAGCAATAACTTGAAAACGAAAAAAGATATCGACCTCCAGTTTGTGTACTTGTTTTCCTTAATAAACAGTCCATCAAGCCATGGAAAGAAAAACTATATCGTTGCATTTAATGTTTTTAGTAAACGGAAACAATTACAAAACTTTTCTCATTAGCATCGTATAACGTTGCGCAGGAAAATAATATTTTTTTTCCCCTATCATAAATATAAATTTTATTAATAGTTCTTTAAAATGAGTCATCGTTTATTGAAATCGATTAAGGCATTTAGAAGTTATGACAATTTAAAAATTTCAAGGCATCCTTCATACAGGCGTTGCTATGGTAATAACAAAATAAAAGTTCAAATAAAACTTGTGAAGGGTTTAACAGTGTATCTAAAAAGTGTATTTTTGGTCGTATTTGTTAGTAGATTTTTTACCCCATAATCGTAGCACGTCTAGTTTCCTATAATCAGCCGCTCGATACCGTTAATGGATCACCCTGTATATTCATGTTAGAGCTCTGTCGTTAGACTTTACTTTTTATTATGTGTCATTTTGCTGAAGTGTAAATAACTTAGTTTTTTCTCAGTTCCAAAGACGTCGAATAACGAGCCAACAAAACACCATTTATTTTTCCTGTTTAATTCAAAGAAAATTGCTGCTGAAATTCATCCAGTGCTGTTAGAAACCTACAATGAACATACTCTATCGATAAAAAAGCAAAGAAATTTGGTGTCATACAAATTAAAGCCAGGAAATATTGAACGCGAAGCTCACGCTGTATATTTGATGGATCTAGCTTGGTGTTCCGTACTATAAGCTCCTTCAACAGAATGAAACCATCACTGGTGAACGCTACCGAACACAATTGATGCATTGAAGGAAAAACAGCCGCAATTCGAGCAAAGGCACAATAAATTAATTTTTCAACATGACGACGCTCTGCCATATGGGATGTTTTACCTCCCCTGCCATATTCACAAGATGTTGCTTCATCGGATTACTACTTGTTCCAATCCATGGAACACGGCCTGGCTAAGCATCGCCTCCAATCTTACAAAGATACGAAAAAATTGGATCGATTGTTGGACAATATTTGAATCACTTTAATCACAGAAGAAATATTTTAGATAAATTTGTTTGATCTTTGATAAACAGTATATGTATAAGTTTATGTGCCTCCTAGCGGTGAAGTTATAAACTTGAAAATATTTTAAATCAATTTCTTTTGGCCATATTTGTTGATAGATTTTTTACCCCATAATCGTAGCACGTCTAGTTTCCTATATACAGCCGCTCGATACCNTCTTTTAGGAGAAAATGGCAGAGAGTACGGCAGAGAGTAGTTTTCTCAGTGTAGTTTTATTTTAAATATGAAATTTAACGGGAGCTCTATAAAACGATATCAGCGTTTTTGTGGTTTCGGAATGTTATCGTTTTACCTCGACAGTGAAAGAAATAAACCTATTAAGTTTTACTAGATTTATTTAAAAAGGAAAATATTAATACCTAGTACAAATACAAATTGTGTCAATTTTATTCCTACCCACTACTAAGTGACAAACTATTTACAAATTTATTAAACAATAATTCATATACAAGATCGGTGCTAGAGAGACAAAACTAAAACATTGTAATTTCTTGGTTTTTACAATTTTATTTATCACCTTGGAAAAGAAATAAATATTTACGAACGGAATCAAAAACAAAATATTTATTACTCTACAATAGTAGACGGTTTTTAAGTAACAAAGAACAAGGTGAATTTAAACGATCTGAAAAAAAAGATAGTAAATTATTTGCAGACGTTTTTACTGGTCCCCGCTGATTCTGAAAATAAATCAAAATTTATTCGGAATTATTTCGGACTTATTTTAAACAAGTCGGCGGTCAACTATCGGTATTACGGTCTAGCAAGCAATGCAAAATTAGTATGCGGTATGCGGTAAGCAGTAAGCGGTAGCAATAACCAGCGAAGAAAACCCAGGCAGTGCAAGGCGGTGCAAGGCGGAAAAATAGGATGGTAAAACGGGATCCGAAGTATCTCGCCTTACAATTCGTACTGGCCTCTAAGTTTTATACGTCCTGGTGACCGATGTTGTCGGACTCTCAGTATACAATGCTTCCCAGCCTGATGGGTATACACGCCGACCAGGGAGTAACGTATGTATACTATATGGAACGACCCGGAGATTGGGTGTACACGCCGAACCTCTAGGTCTTGGTTCACATATCCCCTATTACTCAGCGTACATCAGAGTGCAGGACACCAAGCAACGCTGTAGTAAACACGATGGCTTCGTCAAGATTGGGTTTACACGCCGAATCCAACGATTGCTCTGTCGTGCGGGTTGAGATGGACGGTGGAATTTGTGTGTGGGTTACCAAGAATATTCTTCTCGGGCCCACAGTAATTCCACACTTAAAGCGTACAAATCTTTTCGGAGTTGTACCCGGTTGTAACGGATAATAATTCACTGGCTATTCCTGGCCGGCTTTGGTGGAGTTTTTGCTGGCGGTGGACATCTGATCGGTATTGAGTTCTGGATCTGAACTGCTGGTTTCGGGGAACGTCGACGGCTTTTGTTGCCCAAATCCCCACCGGATTGACACCAGTTGTGGTGGGACCTCCACGTGACTAACGGCTTATCAGAGTGGGGTATCGGCCGGTTGGACCCGCGAGTGGATATTTGATATATATCTATAAAAATCAATAATTCTCGCCGCCGGGGTAAAATAATCCGAAATAAAAAGAAATATTTTTAAATTCAGACATAATAAAATCAAAAATAAAACAGGTTCATTACAAGTTATAAACTTGAAAATATTTTAAATCAATTTCTTTTGGCCATATTTGTTAATAGATTTTTTACCCCATAATCATAGCACGTCTAGTTTCCTATATTCAGCCGCTCGATACCGTAAATGGATCACCCTGTAGTTACAGAAGTGTCCGATGCGATATACCATAAGTTACGCCATTTATTGTGGATTTCTCAAAATTAATTCCATTTCATTTTTCATTTTTTTAACTGATGTTACTTCTCCTTGTCAATTTTTCGTGTTGATTTCTGTGTCACAATTTTGAACAATTTTAATTTTTTTCAGTGATTCATCCTTATACGACTTATTTAATGAAACGGCTGAACACAAAAAGACGCTTGCTCCTGAAGGTGTGATAATAATAGAAGATGAAGATAAGCGTAACTATGAGACTGAATTTATCGAAATACCCAGCAGCGAAACAGCATTTAATGAAACAGCTGAAAACAAAAAGACGCTTGGTCCTGAAGGTGTGATAATAATAGAAGATGAAGATAAGCGTAACTATGAGACTGAATTTATCAAAATACCCAGGAGCGAAACAGCATTTAATGAAACAGCTGAAAACAAAAAGACGCTTGGTCCTGAAGATGTGATAATAATAGAAGAAGATGAAGATAAGCGTAACTATGAGAGTGAATTTATCGAAATACCCAGGAGCGAAACAGCTGAAAACAAAAAGACGCTTGGTCCTGAAGATGTGATAATAATAGAAGAAGATGAAGATAAGCGTAACTATGAGACTGAATTTATCAAAATACCCAGGAGCGAAACAGCATTTAATGAAACAGCTGAAAACAAAAAGTCGCTTGGTCCTGAGGGTGTGATGATAATAATAGAAGATGAAGATAAGCGTAACTATGAGACTGAATTTATCGAAATACCCAGGAGCGAAATAGCATTTAATGAAACAGCTGAAAACAAAAAGACGCTTGGTCCTGAAAATGCGATAATAATAGAAGATGAAGATAAGCGTAACTATGAGATTGAATTTATCCAAATACCCAGGAGCGAAAATTCTATCTTTCCAAAGTGTGGACTTTCGCAATTCTACCGATGTGATAAATGTAAATATAAAACTAAGTATAAATCGAAGCTGCAACATCATCAGTTAAAACACGATAAAAAAACACAAAAACACGAAACTAAACGTAAGGGAGATCTAAGAGTACATCAATCAACGGACGAAGGTTTTTTGGGAATCAAAATGTACAAATGTGATACTTGCACCTACAAAAATAAATATAGGAAACGTTTAAAAACTCACGAGTTATTGCATAAGGATCCTTTAGAAACCAACACATACAGATGCGATACTTCTAATTTTGAAAATGAGTATTGTGTGGAAAAGCATGGGATGATGTACGTAGACCCGTCAGAAGTCCAAATATGGAAGTGTAATAGGTGCAGTTTTCAAACTAAGTATAAAAATTATCTAAATGTACATTGGCTGGTGCACAAAGACCCTTCAGAGATCCACATCACGAGTAAGGTAGGTGCGTTTATGAAAGTAGACGTGAGAAGAATTTGAAGAATCATCAGTTAACCTGCAAGAACTCTTCCGCAACGCGATTGCGGGGATTTGTTACCAATAGTCCTAATCTGTACATTTCACACACTTCCACTTTGTGATGTCACTGCAATAATAATTAAATAATAAACTAATTAAAAATAATAATACATTATTAAAATGTAAAATGAAATAAAGGTATTCGTGTTCATCTATTACGTTCATTTGGTTAGTAGTTTATTTTTACAATTTAACGCAGCAAATGAATAACAAAAAACTTAACCCAATCCTACCACATATTCTTGTATTGTCGATATCTCATTTAGTTTTCGTGATATTGTTATTTGAATGCAACGTGTTTAAATGATAGTGACGATTTTTGAAATGTGCGATTTTCTGGAACAACGATGTAACGTTAAATATTGCGTGAAACGAGAAAACTTTCACGGAAGCGTTTCAACTTTTGAAACTAGCTTATGGAGATGAAGCTCTGGGTCGTATGCAATGTTACGAATTGTTTTGATGATTTAAAACTGGTCGTCCAAAATTTGTGTACAAATTATTTTAAAAACTTTTAGTACAACCAAATTACACTTGGAGAAAAAAAATTGTTATCTGGACCTGTATAAGTGGAAATGGTAAAAGGGCTTATAATAAACTTAAAAAAATAAATGCTTGAGCAGGGGTGGTGGAGGGTTGATTTGAGGGGTTGAAAAGTTGTGAAAAATTGTGTCATCGGTATTTCTGGCGAAAGTTGACATCAAAAAAAAAAAGTAAAAATATACAACTTTTGTAGAGGTCACTTTTTAAGATAACCTCAAATTTTCCGAGAAAATGCGAAAAACAGTTTTTTTTCTGATTTTTCGTTTTTTATTTCTCATTTCCGCAAAAATAATTAAATTTTGCCGAAACCTGGTGAAAGTATATCTTTCTGCCTCTTAAATAACCACAAATTTTTTTAGATAAAAAAATGAAGAAGTTTCCGAGATATTCATTTTTTCCGGTCTGAAACACTTTTTTTTCAAAGAAAAATTCTACTTAAAAAAATCATCGTACACAGTTCTGCCGGTAATAATTTTTTTCGTTTTGACATATACTTTTTGTAGAAATAAAAAAAGCTGTAATCACAGTTCAAAAACATGCTCAAAAATGCAACAATGTATTTTTCAGTAATTGTTGATAATTTGTTTAAATTAAAAAACATTCATGCCCGTTTGCACCGTTTAGAATTTAAGCCAAGTTCAACTGAACTTGGTTTAATTTTAAAACTAGGTTTTAATAATCAGCTTTTGCACCACTTACTGCCGATTGTAGATTAAATTAAACTGTGTTTTGAGAATACTGTTTAGGGATTTTATTATGCTGCTAAGTTATGTCCAGTTATGTTCGGAAAAATATACGTCAAAGTGAAATTGTTATATTTTAATCCAAGTTCAGACATAATCCTGGATTAAACACTACGGTGCAAACGGGCATCAAAAACTGATTTCACCATTCAAATCTACGGAAAAAAATAAAAAGACTGTCTCATTGTTTGACCTAAAACTTTATTTTTGTACAGTATTGCTATAAACATCCAAGTTGAATTACAAATGCGCAAATGATAAATTATCTCTGGAAGATTTGAGTTCTCAGCAATACAAAGTATTAACTGCAAAGTCTACTGTTGACGCGAATCCCAAAATTTTGCAAAATCGTTTTATTTTTTTCTGGCTTTATTTGAAAACGAATTTTAAAATAAATTGCATATTCACATTGCCACTTTTTTCACTCTATCCAATGGTGTCAATATTTTTGCAATCCGATGTTTCGCCTTCGAGGGCCATTTTTAATTCTGAATTAGATGGTATTACTATTGTAATCTTGATATCTCCGTAACTACCCGGAATTTTAAAACTTTCTAAACGGCATATTGTTAAGGCCCCCACAGACACACGTTCTTTTTGGCAGCTTTACCCGTACAGTTTTATCTGTACGGGTAAAACTGCCGGTATGTGGCTAACAACCGTCGTTCTTCCCCGCGTTTAAAAATATATGTCCCAGCTTGATTAAAACCGTCCATTTTGAACGTGTTTGTTCAAGTCGGTGCGTGTGTGTGACAACGCGGTNTAACCCAACTCTACCACATATTCTTGTATTGTCGATATCTCATTTAGTTTTCGTGATATTGTTATTTGAATGCAACGTGTTTAAATGATAGTGACGATTTTTGAAATGTGCGATTTTCTGGAACAACGATGTAACGTTAAATATTGCGTGGAACGAGAAAACTTTCACGGAAACGTTTCAACTTTTGAAACTAGCTTATGGAGATGAAGCTCTGGGTCGTATGCAATGTTACGAATTGTTTTCATGATTTAAAACGGGTCGTCCAAAATTTGTGTACAAATTATTTTAAAAACTTCTACTTTTAGTACAATCAAATTACACTTGGAGAAAAAAAATTGTTATCTGGACCTTTATAAGTGGAAATGGTAAAAGGGCTTATAATAAACCTAAAAAAAATACATGCTTGAGCAGGGGTGGTGGAGGGTTGATTTGGGGGGTTTGAAAAGTTGTGAGAAATTGTGTCATTGGGATTTCTGGCGAAAGTTGACATTAAAAAAAAAGTAAAAATCTACAACTTTTATAGAGGTCACTTTTTAAGATAACCTCAAAATTTCCGAGAAAATGCGAAAAACAGGTTTTTTTTATGATTTTTCGTTTTTTATTTCTCATTTCCACAAAAATAATTAAATTTTGCCGAAACTTGGTGAAAGTATATCTTTCTGTGTCTTAAATAACCACAAATTTTTTTTAGATAAAAAAATCAAGAAGTTTCTGAGATATTAATTTTTTCCGGCCTGAAACACTTTTTTTCAAAGAAAAATTCTACTTAAAAAAAACATCGTACACAGTTCTGCCGGTAATAATGTTTTTCGTTTTGACATACTTTTTGGTGAAATAAAAAAAAGCTCTAATCACAGTTCAAAAACATGCTCAAAAATGCAAAAAAATACAAAATGACTTGCAGCAATGTATTTTTCAGTAATTGATAATTTGTTTAAATTAGAAAACATTCAAAAACTGATTACACCATTCAAATCTACGGAAAAAAATAAAAAACTGTCTCATTGTTTGACCTAAAACTTTATTTTTGTACTGTATTGCTAATCTAATCTAAGTCGAATTACAAATGATAAATTATCTCTGGATGATTTGAGTTCTCAGCAATACAAAGTATTAACTGCAAAGTCTACTGTTGACGCGAATCCCAAAATTTTGCAAAACCGTTTTATTTTTTCTGTCTTTATTTGAAAACGAATTTTAAAATAAATTGCATATTCACATTGCCACTTTTTTCACTCTATCCAATGGTGTCAATAATTTTGCAATCCGATGTTTCGCCTTCCAGGGCCATTTTTAATTCTGAATTAGATGGTATTACTATTGTAATCTTGATATCTCCGTAACTACCTGGAATTTTAAAACTTTCTAAACGGCATATTGTTAAGGCCCCCACAGACACACGTTCTTTTTGGCAGTTTTACCCGTACAGTTTTATCTGTACGGGTAAAACTGCCGGTGTGTGGCTAAAAACCGTCGTTCTTCCCCGCGTTTAAAAATATATGTCCCAGCTTGATTAAAACCGTCCATTTTGAACGTGTTTGTTCAAGTCGGTGCGTGTGTGTGANCTTTTTGGCAGCTTTACCCGTACAGTTTTATCTGTACGGGTAAAACTGCCGGTGTGTGGCTAAAAACCGTCGTTCTTCCCCGCGTTTAAAAATATATGTCCCAGCTTGATTAAAACCGTCCATTTTGAACGTGTTTGTTCAAGTCGGTGCGTGTGTGTGACGACGCGGTTAAAAAGGACGTTTTTTTTTTCAATGAAGTGCTAGAAGCCTTTTGCAGTGCATTTTTTGTATTTTGCGACTTCACTTTAAAAATGACAGATCTAAGAAATTTTAACAAACAATTTGTAATCGAGTTTATAAAACTCTACAGAAGCTATCCATGCCTTTGGAAAGTTAAATCTTTGGACTATTCCGATAGGAATAAAAAAGCCTAACAAGATATATCGTAATTAAATTAAAATAAGTTGATAATTCTGCAACGAAAGAAACCGTAAAAAGAAAATTGATTCTCTGTGTGGTTGCTTTAGAAAAGAATTAAAAAAGGTCCTATATTCTAAAAAATCTGGTTCAGGGAGTGACGAGATATATAAGCCTCATTTATAGTACTACGATTATTTATTGTTTCTCACAAACCAGGAAACACCAAGAGAAGAGAAAGATAATTTCTTCGTCCATTCGCAAATAATTAAACCAATCTCCCGGCTCTAGTCGTAATTCATGCAAAAGATTTGTGTGAAAATTGTTTTCTTTTAAGTAATCATTCTTTAACCCATTTTGAACGTTTTTTTTTTGTTTTTTAGATTTAAATTTTATAGCAATTGCCGCCGCCACTGCCACTGTTGTCGTATCACAGAACGGTTGATGTTAATAACACTACGATTTCAAAAAAACTGAACAAAAAACACGTCTAGTGTGTGGCTAATACCGTTGTTCGTGTTTACCCGTACAGATAAAACTGTACGGGTAAAACTGTCAAAAAGAATGTGTGTCTGTGGGGGCCTTAAGGTATAAAAAAACAACTTTTTTCTAATCTTACCGTTTCCTAGATCCTAATGCTATCCCATCCTTATCTTGGACACACTGTATATCTATGAATTCATCAAAATTTTAAAAAAATAACATCGATCCTACAAAAAAAAATTATTTATTTTATTTATTCACTGTTTATAGCAATTCTGAACAAAAATAAAGTTTTGGGTCAAACAATGAGACAGTTATTTTTGTATTTTTTCCGTACAATTGAACGGTGTAATCAGTTTTTGATTTTTTTTTTAATTTAAACAAATTATCAACAATTACTGAAAAATTCATTGTTGCAAGTAATTTTTTATTTTTTTGCGTTTTTGAGCATGTTTTTGAACTGTGATTACAGATTTTTTATTTCATCAAAAAGTATATGTCAAAACGAAAAAAATGCTCACTGGCAAAACTATGTACGATGATTTTTCTAAGTAGAATATTTCTTTGAAGAAAAAGTGTGTCAGACCGGAAAAAATGAATATCTCAGAAACTTCTCGATTTTTTTATCTAAAAAAAATTGTGGTTATTTAAGACACAGAAAGGTATACTTTCACGAAGTTTCGTCAAAATTAAATTATTTTTGCGGAAATGAGAAATAAAAAACGAAAAATCAGAAAAAACCTGTTTTTCGCATTTTTTTCGTAAATTTTGAAGTTATCTTAAAAAGTGACCTCTACAAAAGTTGTAGATTTTTGTATGAATAACTAGGATACGAGAATACGGGAATAATTTTTCCAACAGAATTACCAAATGCGAAATAAAGAGGCAAGGTCGTCACTTTGAGGAGCAGTTGTAAGGAGAGAAGTTATAAATCGTTGTGAGTTACTAACAACTCTCATCCGTCTCATTTCTGTGGTGTGTTTTATGCTTATTTTTGAACTTCTGTAGGTTTTAGCTCCTGCATAACTTGAATTACTATGCGTATTAACGGTAGAAAGAAGAAAACTGCAAAACAGTTCTCTTTTTTTTATTTTACAATTAGTAGTATTAGGTAGTACACTCCTAAGAAAACATTAAAATTTAAATATCTCAAAAACTATCAACTTTTGGATAATGCATATTATGGTTCACTTGACTGCAAATTGTCTCTGCTAAAACGTCTTCAAAGGAATACGTCGACTTACCAGTCACCCTGTATAAAAAAAACTACCTATCTTTATACAGAAATCTATCAGATATCTTGAGATAACACATATGTTAATTGTACCAGTTATAAGAGTTCGGCTTAGGATTTTCGAGTTTTACGGCAAACATTTAGTAATTATTTAATATACCATTAAATAATTACTAAATTTTTTTAATAATACCATTTTATCAATCCAAAACATCGTGTGCGAATTTAAAGTTTTAAGAATAATAACTTAGAAAATTGAAAAGTTCTAGACCAATGGTATTTTTAGACTTTCCATGATATTGTACTATTAATGAGAAAAAAAATCCAGTACGTTTTTTGTGGAACCAGTCTCTTTACAGTTACTATTATTTTGGCTAAATGGCTCACTTTTGAAATGAAATGTACGAAATCTTTTTTAAAAATACAGCTAAGAATCAAACATGCATTTTCAAATTTTCAAAATACCAGGTTTAGAGAACGCGTTTTCATTGAACAATATTTTAAAAATGATGATTTGACAGCTGTAGTTCACAATTTTTATANCTCACTTTTGAAATGAAATGTACGAAATCTTTTTTAAAAATACAGCTAAGAATCAAACATGCATTTTCAAATTTTCAAAATACCAGGTTTAGAGAACGCGTTTTCATTGAACAATATTTTAAAAATGATGATTTGACAGCTGTAGTTCACAATTTTTATATAAAATATGGTCAGAATAGTGATTTAACAGGGTTCGTAGCGGCCGGGAAAACCGGGAATACCGGGAAGTCAGGGAATTCGTTATTCTTCATAAAAAACAGGAAATAGTCAGGGAATTTTAAAAATATTCATGAAAGTCAGGGAATTTGATGTTTGCAACTGGAAATTTTGTGAAAGACGGCCCTGGGTTCTTGAAAGAGAAAACTATTTGTGGTTTCGAAACCTTTATAAGAGGTTCTTAGGGTATAGAAAAGATTATGGAGTCCAATCGAGAAAAAATTTAATGCATAAACACCAATTAGTATGTAAAAATGAACTACAAGTGACCTGGATTTTATTTTTATAAGTCAGGGAAAACCTGGAAAAGTCAGGGAATTCTTCATTACTTTTGAACTATGAACCCTGTTTAACTTCGTTAACTGTAAAGAGATTCATTGAAAAATAAATGCTTTATAAACCAATACCATATAGTAGTACTACCTACCGTTTTCAATACTTTTCACTTCTGATAGTGAAGCACAAAGTACANCAGGGAATTCTTCATTACTTTTGAACTATGAACCCTGTTTAACTTCGTTAACTGTAAAGAGATTCATTGAAAAATAAATGCTTTATAAACCAATACCATATAGTAGTACTACCTACCGTTTTCAATACTTTTCACTTCTGATAGTGAAGCACAAAGTACATTGCTAGCGCCAGTACAAAAATTACTGAAATCAATACTTCGTTATACTACCGTTAGATTTATAGGGTCCGACTCCTATAGGGGTCGATTCCGAACTGCAAGGGGGCCATGTCAGCGAAAACAAAAAATAGGGGTGCACGAGATGTAAATGGTAAAATTATTATTACGGACTATTGCGAGAAAGATTTTGATAGTTTTTCCATTTTCATACCTCATGGAAAGAGGTTTCAACGTAGTTGCCAATCTTACCAAAAAAAGAAATAGATTAGAAATCACCGATCGAGGAGATTTCAAGTTAAACCTAACTAAATTGAAGCCAAATATTGAAAATTTGCTATTAAAATACCAGGCTCATCTCTTCCAAAGCATTCATTTTTTTGTGTTAGTCCGGTCAAAATAAGACATTTCAAATAACGAAAATTCCGACAGAGCTAAATTTTGGTGGAGACCTTGGGTACACCATTAGAAATAAAGTGTCAAAAGTCCCCATCGATCCCATATGTGCTAAAAAAGTTATTCGGGGTCAAAGGTCAAAATGTGAGGTTTTTTAGATTTTTTTCGAAAACGGTAAGTATTATCAAAAAAGTAGTTATAACAAAAATTATAGATCTTAAAATTATCTACATAAATGGTCCTTATACTTTTTTTTCTAAGAATCACTATTTCTGAGATATCGCGATTTTAATAATTGAAGGAGTCACGTTTTACATGATATGCACACATTTCCACACCACCTGTGAGGTAGTGTACTTTGGCGCGTTTTTTTAACATGGTTTCCCCGGTAGGGCCACTCCATGAACTGTTATGATGGAATTTTCAGGGACAATACTGTTTTAACTACATGATGATTATTGATATTGATATTGGTTATTGGCTTTATATGTAGTTCTGATTTCTTTTGATATTTTAATCTGATTCATACTCTTCAAAGTCGACTTTAACAGTCATGTCTTCTTCGATTTCTTCTTATTCCTCTTCTTCTTGTTCAAACGAATCAGCTGTATCTTCATCGAAATCACATGAATCTTCATCTGTTGTATTTAGTTGGACATTTGAGCAAGACTGACTATGACAATTAGTACACGCTGGAGAACACAGTATACTCTTCTACAGCCACATTTAGCACTACAACCTTCTTTGTAATTGCAAAAAATAGTGTTTAAGATTTTTTCCGGAGCAGGTGGGAGTAAAGTTTGAATCGGTTCTGTTAATTTCCAACCCCAGTCTTCTAGGTTCAGTTGATTGCCTAGCCATGTCTGAACTTGATACACACACGACACTCGATACAAGTATTGATTAGCAGAAGCCTATGTTGGAGGAAGACAAGATAATTGTACTTGTTCCTTGTTTCGTGTATTTTTTACAAAAGTTTTTACAATAGAGTAGCCAGATGTTATTCAAGGCCATGCGGGTAGAAGGGATTGACTAAGGGACTGAGTTTCATTTGAGTGATTCTCAGAATAGTATAGTTATACATATAAGAGACACAAATAGTCATATTTACTTGTATTAAGTGCCTCACTATGTATATACGTATATATGTGCATCATGTAGAACGTGACTCGGTCAACTTTTAGAATCGCAATATCTCAGGAATGGTGATTCTTCAAAAAAAATATAAGAACTATATCTGTAGATAATTATAAAATCTATAATTTTTGTCCTGGCTACTTTTTTGATAAAACTTACCGTTTTCGAAAAAAATCCAAAAAACCTCAAAATTTGACCTTTCACCCCGAATTACTTTTTTAGCACACGAGATCGATGGGGACCTTTGATACTTTATTTCTAATGGTGTACCCAAGGTCTCCACCAAAATTTAGCTCTGTCGGAATTTTCGTTATTCGACCACTATTTTTATGACTAATTTGACCGGACTATAGTTATTGCATGTTATAATTTTGCTATATTTGCATTTTGTGTCGTTTTAATAAATAAATGTGTAAAACTTAAAGCGTTTTTTTTACTTTTTAGTAGCACTATGTCAGCTGTCAAAAACACATTTGAAGTTTATGATTTTGGGGGATTCGGGGATCTACCAAACAGAAAAAATTGGTAGCAAAAAGTTTGGTGACCTCTGGACTAATTGCTGATTATCGGGAGGGGAGAAGTAAGGCCGACCTGGGCCAGAGGGCAGCGAAGTCGATATCTTCAGATCTAAGAAAGTGTGTATCAAAGAGAAAAAATTTGTTACTTATACCATTGTTTTTACCATTGTTATAATATGCTAATAAAAGTATTATATGTAACAACTATTAATGATAACTATATAAGTAAGGTTCAATATTTAATACTACAAACATACGATTACAGTATTGTTATACATAATTTTTTATTGTCACGTTTTAAAATGAATTCAGTTGCGACCAACAGGCAGGTCAATGACAATTTTCTAATCTTTGTCTATGCCAGCTGTGGGCGAATTAAAGAAGAATTATGTTGTTTATATGTTGCTCTAGGAAGAAGAAGAAGTTATCAAATGAGGTTATGTGAAATGTTTGTTATCGTCAGAGCTTACAAAATTTGTATAATTTATTGTTTTGTATAGAAGAGAGAGGATTGAAATACCTGATAAATGGAAAAATTGCAAGCAGAAAACTTGGAAAATATGTTTTGCAGTTTGTGTATAAATAGTGTATGCGATGCAAATTGCCAGGTAATAGAAGCCCTAAAGGATGTTCTGGAAATTGTTTTACCAAAATTGGTAAGAACAAGTTACTAAAGTTACTTTTATATCTATAGTATCATTCATCTAACAAATTACTCATTTAATTAATTACTTAAAGGAATGCTTGTTCAAATGTTAACACGTAACAAAAAAAACTAACTGAACATAACGTAAATGGTTGTCATAGAATTTCTTTAGAAACGTATAAATCATAATTATTTGAAAAATGAATTCTTTTTGTAGATACTACGGCAACTGAAGTATAAATATATAAAAAATCAGCTACATACTCATAGCTATCGTAGGTAGTCTTTACATATGCGACTTTGGCATCCCTTAAATCTTTAATTACGCTTCTTTTTCAGAATTTGGACGAACGAGACAAACATTTCATCTGTGAAGCATGTTCCATAAAATTATTTGATGCTTTTAATTTTAAGTTGACTTGTATAGAAACCGAGGATATTGTTTTTCCTCATATTGATGCCAGTAAAATGTCAGTGGTTGATTTAAAAGAAGTTTACTTAAAAGAGAAGGGAAATATTCCGTTAACCGATATATCGGAATACCAGAGGGTTTGTCGATTATGTTTCCGGTTGGTGACGTCCGGACTTGTGTCATTAAATGAAGTTGACATTGACATAATTGGAACGTATATACCACAAGTTGTAAGTATATTTCAAAGGACTCCTCATGAAAATATTTGTATGTGTAGAGATAGTTTTTTGTATAAATGAAATTCTATAACATATAGATGCTTACAAAATCAATAATTATCAAACTTTTATTTATTTATCATGTTTCATTGGGCCTGCAGGGTCTGTACTAGTTACATATTTTATGAAAAATTACAAATTTTTGGCACGCTACATATTCTATATTTTTTTAATCACCTACATAAGTTACATATTTTCAGAGTTTACAATTTAATTTGCAGCAAACATTATTATATACAGGGTGTAAATTAAGTATGTATAATAAATTCAACAGACGATTGTTTGAGTGATTTTAAGACAAAAAGTTCAAATAAACATTAGTGCGCAAATGCTTCGTTTAGAAGATACAGGGTGTTAAAAAAAATGTTATTTCATAAATATGTATCTTAAACACCCTTTACCCAATTTTGTTGTAATTTGTAGTGCTAATTTAACCCTAACTCGATTAGATTTATTAAGTCCAGTGGTGTCCCGAGCGGTACCTTAATGAATATTTTTATGATTATTTCCTATTTTTTCCCCAAGTTTCTTTTGTGGTCCAGGGATATGCAAATAAGTGGATTCAAGAGACAAAAAAGTTGTATTTTTAGTTGCATAATCCAAAAATATAAAAATTACAAAAAGTCAGTCGGTCACTGGACTTAATAAATCTAATCAAGTTAGGATTAAATTAGCCTCTTAACACTGCCAAATTACAACAAAATTGCGTAAAGGGTATTTAAAATATTTAAGGAATAGCAATTTCTTTACAGAAGTTTAACACCCTGTATCTTCAAAACGAAGCAACCGCGGGCCACTGTTTATATGAACTTTTTGTCTTAAAATAACTCAAATAATCGTCTGTTGAAATTATTGTACATACTTAATTAACACCCTGTATATTTGAAAGCCAAATTTGAAGAGGCAATTATTTGGATAGCTTTGTGTGTTCCCATTATTGCGCATTGGTAAAGAGGAATATAGGACAAGTTTGAAGCTGCTCTAACTGCTCTAACTGACAAACATACAAACATATAAACAAACATATAAACAAACATACAAAAAATGGACGGCCCTGATTTAAACTCTTATCTTTCTGATCTAACGAGATCCTCTATTTGACATAGGATATGCACTGTTTATTTCCTAAATTTCGATTCATATTTGAATAACAGATCGAAACCTAAAATAAAAGTAGTCACATATTGAGATTTCTTCATATGTAGGCAAATATTACCAACAAATAATGTTTTTTAGTGTTGGAAAAATTTCAAAAATTAAAAAAAAATTCTTTTGGACTCAGGTCTCTTAAATTAAGACTTTCTGATAAATTCCAAATACAGATACATTATAAAGCATTTTACTTTTTACAAAATCATCATTTTAGACATTTTTTTGAATTATTACATTTAACAATTTCAATAGGTCAGGTATGTGTTTGAATTTGTTTCAATTCGCTTTATATTCTAAGAAAATATTCTAAAATAATAATTAAAGAATTTTACATTATAGTAGAACCTCGATAATCCGAACCCCTGTAATCCGAACGTTCGATAATCCGAACGCCGTTTTGGGAAAAATAAAAATAGTATGTAATCAGAATCGCTCTCTAACTGCTACAGTAAACAGAGCATCACAACAAACTATTTTGTACCTTTAACAATACAACGTGCTCCTTATTTTATGGGAAATAGTAGGTCAGTGTTCATTTTTTGCATGCTACTATGCCTGGAAAGCATTTTGTTTGGTAATCCGAACGATTCGATAGTCCGAACCACCCCCGGTCCCAATTAGTTCGGATTATCGAGGTTCTACTGTATTTACAAAAGATTGAACCATTTAATTTATATTGATTATTTCTATTTTTTTTAATTTGTATAACATGCTGTTAGATTTCCCTTTGCATATTTAAAGCAAAAGGTTTACTTGTCAATACCTGGTATGCAATTATATTTACATATGTATATGAGGGCTAATCCCGTTGCTCCACCCTTAATCCATTTAAAGGCCAACAAAATTATTCATAATAGAAGCCGACATGTATAGACCAACACTATTACAGAGATACATATGATGAGATACATATCAATATGAAAATGAAGAGCACCTAGCTACCACAAAATTAGACCATCTGCTGCGACACAAATGAAAGACATTTTTGTACCTTCATTATTTCATTCGGCAGATTTGTAACGAAAGTTAAAGCAAATATCGGACTCCATTCCCCGATCGTAAGCTGGAACTGTTCATGTCTGTCAAAACCATAGAATTGATTGTGTAAATGTGTTGCTAGACAAATAATTGTAATGTGCAAACTTTTGTTTGGTTTTTGTTCTTTTTTTTTTGAATTGGTTTTTTCAGTTAAAAAGGTAACAGAGATTCACTGAAATTTTTTTGTTGTAGAACATCAACGCTACCAGGGATCCTGTTATATGCGGACCATGTTTCCATTCGCTTCGTACTCATGGTGGATTTGTAAAGAACTGCCTTGATGCACAGGAAAAATACAAAAGTTCAGATAAACAGTTTTATGTTAAAACCGAAGAAATTAAAGTAAAACTGGAAGAAGACAGTCAGGATGTGCCGGAGAAATTTAAAAACATTGACGAGCAGTCTGATATTAGATCTGAAAAGATTGAAATAAAACTAGAGGGAGAGGTTTGTGATGGGTAAGTAAATATCTATAAATTTTATTACCACACACACAAAAATATAATTCTTTCAAATAAACTATGAAACCTAACAGAAAACTCGAATAGTAATAAATAAATAATAATAAATGAAATACACAAAAATAAATAAATAATCTGTTTACTCACCTGATTTTTACAGCATATGATATACTTTAAACCTTGCGGCTAATCTTTGATTATCGGTAATAGTTTTCTCTTCCACAACGTTTAAAATTTCTGATTCTAAGTTTCTGGCTCCCTTAACTTATTTCACTCTAACATTATCGTATTGGCGTATAAAGCTCCTATAATCCCTTAAATGTTGAACCAATTTTACAAACATCTTATTTGGTACTTATAGGTTAGGATAATTCATCTCGTATCGTATTCTTGCAACAGCATGTTTTGTCCTGACAAAAAGTAGGCTGTAACCATATCAACTTTTTCTTGACTTGCATCCATGCATTTTCATCTTACACAAAAACTTAAACGAAAGCAGAAAAATACACTACCATCACAAAACTTTTAAATAATTAACTTATTAGGTTACTTACCTTACACAAAGACATTTCACCCGTTTCACTGAATTACCATCGCAATTTGTTTTTTACCCATTTACCATTCCGTCATATCCTACCAGGTGTGAAGTCAACCGGCAGTATCGGCTTTTCAGAGGTGGCGATACAGTGGAGACTAACCTCCGATGCTCTTTGTAAGCATTCGGAACAGGATCAGATTCAGCTTAAATTTAAACTGTTCATTATTTAATGTTGCTGTATAGTTTATTTTGGATGAAGTTAATATGTTGAACACTGGTTGTCTGCCCAAGTGGATAATAAAAAAAGAGTAGAAATATACCATATTTTGTTCAGAATTTTATAATTTTTAAGTATTACCTGCTTTAACATTCCTAAATATCTCTATATAGCGCCTCTATATAGTTTATGTAGCGACAGTAGTATAATTCAAGGCAAGGTCAGAGGTCATTATCACTGAGATTTACAAATTAAATACATTACTGCTTAAGAAAATAGTAACGCGTAATTGTAAAAATTTGAAACGGTTTTGAAAAAATATTCGATATCAATCAAATTAGTATTTTTATTTATTTTTTTATTATGTATGTCTTTTAAAACGGCAAAAGTGATTATTTTAAAACACAGATTGGTTTTATTTTCAATTACTAACGTATTATTATTATTATTATTATTATTATTATTATTATTACTATTATTACAATTAGCCCTAAAAAAGCTGACTCCTATTTAACGTATACATATAGGAAATTTAAAGTGCAACATTTGAAAATGATTCGTGTTATTACATTTTTTAAAATTAAATTTTTTTTCAGAGCTTCATCATATGATAACGAAACAATTAAAAACAAAAAGATGTATACTTCTGAAGATACAGTAGAAATAAAAGGCGAACGTGTGTTTAAATCTGAGAGAGAATTTATTGAGAATTATAATGACCAAATACCCAGAAGCGAACAGTCTAAATTTGAAAAAAGTGGGCCTTCGTTAGACATGCAAGTGTTATCCCAATGTGGTAAATGTAAGTTTAAAACTAAGCATAAACCAAACGTGGAACTGCATCAGATACAAAAAACCCTTTCGGAAGCGGGCAAGTCCAAGTGTGATACCTGCGGTTTTGATACCAAACATAAAAGTAATCTGAAGACGTTTCAGTTAACGCACAAAGACACTTCAAAAATTCGAATGTACAACTGTGATATATGTAATTACAAAACTAAATACAACAGTCATCTAAAAATTCATCACTTAGTACACAAAGACTCGTCAGAAATCCAAATGTACAAATGTGATACTTGTACCTACGAAACTAAATACAAGGGACATCTAAAAGATCATCTGTTAACGCACAAAGATCCTTCGGAAATCCAAATGAACAAGTGTGATACTTGCGGTTTTGAAACTAAATATAAGAGCCACCTGAAGAGGCATCGTATGATGCACAAAGATTCCTCGGAAATCCAAAGGTTTAAGTGTAACATGTGCAGTTTTGTAACCAGGCATAAGAATTATCTGAGAGCGCATCAGTTGGTGCACAAAGGCCGTACGGAAGTCCAAATGTACAGATGTGATACGTGTAGTTTTGAAACTAAGTATAAGGGACATCTGAGAGTGCACCAATTGATACACAAAGACTCGTCAGAAATCCAAATGTACAAATGTGAGTACTGTGCTTATGAAAGTAGGTATAACGGTAATCTAAATAAGCATCGGTTGATACACAAAGATCCTTCGGAAATCCAAATGTACAAGTGCGACATATGTAATTATGAGAGTAAACGTAAGAAGAATTTGAAAGATCATCGATTAACACATGGACAAACAAAATGGGAATACGATACACACGACTATGACACTGTTAATAAACTCTAAGCTACAAGTCGTAAAATGTAATTGTGGAAGCGATTGTAGGAACTGTTAGACATTTATTTGCTTTGAATTTATTTATTTATTTCTTAAATGTTTCTAAATAATCAAGTTGCATTCAGTAAATAACATTGTGTAATTTACAAATTGTAATTTAATGTTGTGAATTGAAAAAGTTGTAAAAGAAAATATAAACTAATTTTCAAAAAATGTTTTAGTATCGCTACGCCATCTATACAGAAAGATTTGAACTAACAGTTCTAACTACAATTTGAAGCTATTCGAGGGACCTAACAACCCCAGCTTCCAAAACTAAAATAAATGTCTTCATTTCGGAGATATTGGCAGCGGGAGTGTTAAATGGCACACCCTGTATTCTTAGATTGTTGATATCTCATTTAGTTTTTGCGCTATTGTTATTTGAATGCAACGTGTTTAAATGATAGTACCGATTTTTGAAATGTGCAACGACGATGCAACGTTAAATATTGCGTGAAACTGGAGAAAACTTTTACGGAAACGTTTCAACTTTTGAAACTAGCTTACGGAGATGAAGCTCTAGGTCGTATGCAATGTTACGAATGGTTTTCATGATTTAAAACCGGTTGGTCGTCCAAAATTTGTGAATATATTAAACGTACAAATTATTTTAAAAACTTCTCATTTTAGTACAACCAAATTACACTTGGAGAAAAAAAAAATGGTTACCCGGACTTTTATAAGTGGAAATGGTAAAAGTTGTAGATCATACAAAAATTTACAACTTTTGTAGAGGTCACTTTTTAAGATAACCTCAAAATTTCCTAGAAAATGCGAAAAACTGGTTTTTTTCTGATTTCCACAAAAATAATTTAATTTTAACGAAACTTGGTGAAAGTATTTCTTTCTGTGTCTTAAATAACTACAATTTTTTTTAGATAAAAAAATCAAGATGTTTCCGAGATATTAATTTTTTCCGGGTTAAACACTTTTTTTTCAAAGAAAAATTCTGCTTAAAAAAATTATCGTACACAGTTCTACCGGTAATATTTTTTTTTGTTTTGACATTTACTTTTTGGTGAAATAAAAAAATCTGTAATCACAGTTCAAAAACATGCTCAAAAATGCAAAAAAATAAAAAATGACGCAACAAAGAATTTTTCAGTATTGTTAATTTGTTTAAATTAAAAAACATTCAAAAAATGATCATCGGCAGAACTTTATACGATGATTTTTCCAAGTAGAATTTTTCTTTGAAGAAAAAGTGTTTCACAACGGAAAAAATTAATATCTCGGAAACTTCTTGATTTTTTTATCTAAAAAAAAATTGTGGAAAGGTATACTTTCACCAAGTTTCGTCTAAATTAAATTATTTTTGCGGAAATGAGAAATAAAAAGGAAATATCAGAAAAAAACTGATTTTCGCATTTTCTTCGGAAATTTTGAGGTTATCTTAAAAAGTGACCTCTACAAAAGTTGTAAATTTTTGTATGATCTACAACTTTTGTATTGGATATTTTTTTGTTTGCCGTTAACTTTTGCCAGAAATCCCAATGACAATTTTTCACAACTTTTCAACCCCCCAAATCAACCCTCCGCCGCCCCTGCTCACGCGTTTATTTATTCATTTTTTTTTTTCATTTATTATAAGCCCCTTTGCCACTTCCACTTATAAAAGTCCAAGGTAACATTTTTCTTTTTTTTCCTTCTAAATGAGTTATTTCGATCGGTCTATCTTTCTACTATCTTTCGCATTAGGTATAAAGTTTTAAGAAATTTTCTTTTAATTCCTGGAATAACACAAAAAACATACGCATAATTTAGTCCTCATAAAAAATTGGGAAAGAAAATAAAAGTCCATAAATTTATTTTACAACTGATAGCAAATTTCTGATCTGACAGTCGAGTTTCCCATGAAAATCGAGCTCGGGAACGTCGTGTCAGATTTATCATATCTTTAATAGTTTCTGAAATACCCTGAAATCCCATCAAAAATGGACCAGCCTGTACAATTGTATTGAAGTTTCTAACAACTCTCGTCCGTCTCATTTCTGTGGTGTGTTTTATGTTTACTTTTTAACTTCTGTTTTAGCTCCTGTATTTTTGTCGTATCAAAGTATTAACATAATTTTTGTTGCAGAACTTGAATTACTATGTGTAGGTATTAAAGGTAGAAGAAAAAAAGGTACAAAACAGTTATCTCTTTTTTTTTTAATTTTACAATAATTAGTAGTACTAAGTAGTACACTCCTAAGAAAACATTAAAATTTAAATATCTTGAAATTTATCAATTTCTGGATAATGCATATTATGGTTCACTTGACTGCAAATTGTCTCTACTAACACATCTTCAAAGGATTACGTCGACGTACCATAAAAAAAACATTACCTATCTTTATACAGAAGTCTATCAGATATCTTGAGATAACTCATGTTAATTGTACCAGTTATAAAAGTTGAGCTCAGGATTTTCGAGTTTTAATGGTATATTAAATAATTACTAAATTTTTTTGTTAATACCATTTTATCGATCCAAAACATCGTTCGTGTGCGAATTTAAAGTTTGAAGAATAATAAGTTAGAAAATTGAAAAGTTCTAGACTAATGGTATTTTTAGACTTTCCATAATATTAATGAGAAAAAAATCCAGTATGTTTTTTGGAACCAGTATTTTTACAGTTACTATTATCTTATTCAACTTTGTTTTACTTATTTTAAATTAAAAAACATTAAAAAATGGCTTACTTTTGGAATAAAATGTACGAAATCTTTTTTAAAAATGCATTTAAGAATCAATCAACCATGCATTTTCAAATTTTCAAAATACTAGGTGGTGTCGAAATCTGAATGCCTTAATGACAGTATTCAGTATTGGTCATAGGTTTATAAAATCGTATTCAAATTTAACGAATTTTTGCCTATACAAAAGAAAGCGTTTTCATTGCTGCGCAATATTTTAAAAATGAAGATTTGGCAGCTGTAGTTCACAATTTTTATACAAAATATGGTCGGAATAGTGATTTAACTTCGTTAACTGTAAAGAAATTAATTGAAGAATAAATGTTTTTTAATATTCACCAATATCATAGTGTTACCTACCGTTTTCCATACTTTTCACTTCTGGTAGTGAAGCAAAGTATATTGCTAGCGTCAGTCCAAAAATTACTGAAATCATTACTTTGTTATACTACCATTAGATTTGCAGGGTCCGTCCAATTCAATGATTCCCAAAATGTTCTATATTGACCCCTATGGTCGACTCCGAACTGCAAGGGCACCATGTCAGCGCTAATAAAAAATAGGGGTGCACGAGATGTAAATGATAGAATTATTATTACGGACTATTGCGAAAAAGATTTTGATAGTTTTTCCATTTTCATACCACATGGAATTTAAAGTTAAACCTAACTAAATTGAAGCCAAATATTGAAAATTTGCTATTAAAGAAAGTAAGTAAAGCTCATCCCTTCCAAAGCATTTATATTTTTGTGTAGTTATTTTATGTTATCATTTTGCTATATTTGCATTTTGTGTTATTTTAATAAATAAATGTGTAAAACTTGAAGTTTTTTTTTAACTATTTCACTCTATAATTAAACCTATCAAAATAAGTAGCACTATGTCAGTTGTCAAAAACAAGTTTGAGGATGAATTTGTAACAATTCAATATTAGAAATGCGGGGATCTACCGAAACAGAAAAAATTGGTAGCAAAAAGTTTGGCGACCTCTGGTCTAATTGCTGATAATCGTAGGGGGAGAAGTTAGGCTGACCGCGGCCAGAGGGCAGCGAAGTCGATATCTTCAGATCTAAGAAAGAAAGAATGCATCAGAGAAATAATTTGTTATTTATACTGTTATAATATGGTAAAAAAAGTATTATAAGTAATAACTATTAATGATAACTTCCCATTTAGTTTGTTCTGAGGGCGTCGAACACAGTGCGCTCTGGATCCTGACGACCTACAAACATCAAAATTTTTGGGCAAACTTCAGCTTGTTACTTTTTAGACAAGGTAAAACCACATACTTGTATATGGGTAAAACACACCATTTGACTTATCTGATAGCGTAGCTTATAAAATCAATGGCACTACTATATGAGATCGATTTGTCCAGTTACTGTAATGTTCAGTGAATCTATAACTAATAAGTTTCAATATTTAATACTATAAATATACGAATACAGTATTGTTACACATAATTTTTTATTGTCACATGTTTTAAAATGAACTTAGTTGCGACCAACAGGCATGATACAATTACAATTTTCTAGTCTTGTCTATGCTAGCTGTAGGAGAAATAAAAATTAAAGAAAAATTATGTTGTTTATATGCTGCTCTAGGAAGGAGTTATCAAATGAGGTTATGTCAAATGTTTGTTGCATACAGGGTAGCCAATGGTTCCCAGATGAAATACCCATTACAGGATTCACCATTACCCACAAATACCCACATTGCAATTTTTTACAGGGCGACACATATAAAATAAATATTCGATCTTTATTACATTTCAAACAAGAATTAAAATAAAACAAATGGTTTTTTTATTCGTTTTAAAATGGCATGTTTATTCGAAATGGTAAGTTATTAACTGCCAGTAGTCCACATAATTTAAGACTCTTTGGTAGACTGTTAAATGCGTTTTGTCATAAGATAATTTATTTTGATATTCGATTTAATTTGTTTAACATTATTTTTATGTTTTTCTGAAGACTGATGTGATACAGATCATTTTTACTATAAATTCAATAATGGATAGTTACTTGATCCAAATCAGAAAGACTGGCTTATAAAGCGCGCCACGCGCGCCATTATTCCATGGCTAGAAATTGGCCTCAATGATTTGGGATCGAGGGGGATTATCCCTCTTTATCCTGCCTCATCTCGTG
>NW_019417457.1:73549-74431 GCF_000390285.2 Anoplophora glabripennis | reverse complement strand
TTAAGGCACCGCTCGATGCCCTAATAAAATATGTATTTTCTATCTATATGACATAGGAGTAATATAATCACTATTAGTCCACCCTGTATGTATTGATTTAAGAAAACATTTATAAATGAATATCTCTAATACAGGAAAACACTAAATATGCAGGTATGTGGATGTAGTGAACAATGGTTAAAATAGTAAACGGTTTATAACATTTTATTTTTAAAAAAATCTTCAATACAATGATTTAACTAACCAAGAAAATGTTACAATACATTACATATCATTAATAAAATAATATTTAAAAAAATATCAAATGCAACTGGTATCAGATTAATTATTTACCCTATCGAATATATCAGAGTTTTTGGTGCCACGGTGTAGTATATCTCCACACCCCACTCTCAGTCCGAAACATTCCGTAATTATTTGTGGTGGGGCGCGATAGAATGAGAGCGACCCAACTAGTGGGGACTTTAAGATGCCCATCAGTGTACCTAATAGCAACTAATATCAGTTCAGAGTAACTCTAAGTTGCTAATAGCTACTATTTTTACCAAATCGAAAGGCTCTCATGAAATCGCACAGAAAAAAGTAAAGATAGCAAACGGAAATCAGTTTTGATAGCAATTGATAGAATTGTAGGCGCTTTGTGGGACCTCCTTTTGTCCTGGCTGGGCCCCGCCGGCTAGTGCCCTTTCTTCTGGCGCTCTTCTTGCTTCGCCGGCTCGTCTGTGTAAACCCCAGTTGTGGTGTCATGTTTATGGTTGGGTAGGATACGCAGGGTAGTGCGGCTATGCAGCCTGGGATGCGCTTTGCTAAGGTGGCCCTTAGGCTAGCGCGGGAGGGGAGGGTTAAGGAGGGTATGGGGGGTGTGTATGTGTGTGTGTGTGT
>NW_019417457.1:30136-71877 GCF_000390285.2 Anoplophora glabripennis | reverse complement strand
GTAGCATTTTCTAAAAATGTACTAACAACAAAAAAAAAGAGCATCGGGTTGAATTAATTACCTGACCAATAATATAAAATTATAGTATGAACTGAACTAGTTTAAATTATTAGATTAGGAATAAAAATATAAAAATTCTATATTAGAAAATGAATAAGAATAATCTTTTCATTTTAGTATCAATTCTAATAAATAATAAAACGCAATATTACACAACACTTTTAATTTAAATTTTTAACTTAACTTTTTCCTTTTTCTCTGTTTGGTCACTATAATTTACTTTATCATAAAAGTAATTAGAAAAGTAATTGCTAAATCCATTTTTCATGTAACTGTAATTAAATTAATATAATTCCTTTTTTAAAGAATATACTTTGTAATTGTAATTAGTTCCTTTTTTTAAAAGTAATTTGTAATTGTAACTATTTTTAAATTACAAGTAATTACCCAGCTCTGTGAAGGGCTATGTTTTCCACAGCCTGTAATGACTTTAAGTGGCTTTTTGCCGCGTGACCCCACGCCGTAGAGGCGTAGGTTAGCTGCGGTAAACCTAATAATTACCACAAAAAAAGTGGGCTGGACTGTGGATCAGATCAATTTATTCCACAGTACTTCCATCGAACCATCGAAACTGAATCTAAAGTCGGAACTCTCAGATCAGTTCGTACTTTGACCCTCAGAGCGCTTTCACACTATTACGCGTTCTCAATGGTGATTGCTCAATTTCATAGAAAATTGAATATATACCATTAATTTTTTTATGGTCAATTTTCTTAAATCGACGTCAAGGTCACTACGTCACTACGCTGAAAGTTGATTTAACTTTTTTGCATAAACGTAAAAAAATAAGCGATATTTATGTCTTATGTCATCAGTCATACATCATTTTAATTTTGTGTAACGGGTTTGTTAACTCATTAAATAGTATTGGAGACATTCAGAAATAATTAAAATATTTAGCACTGTCGTTTTCCCTTAAACTTTCTATCAAGTTATCACTGACACCTTGCAAATATCTATTATATTTATTTAAAAATTTGGCCTTGTCCAAATGCGCCTTCTACCACGCAATCATTTATTACGACTATAAAAGTAACTATTTTTCTAATTCTCTTAATTGATATAATGCTTTCCTGATCTTTAAGCTTTCTCAATTTTCTTTTCAGAGCACATAAAACTAGTGGAAGTTTTGAGGACATTTTATTATTGATGCGTTTTCAATTACAATACAACATATCCTGAAAACTGCTAGTTATTTCGATTACGCGTGAAAAGTGCGCAAGGTGATAAGTTTTCAGATTTTATGTTTACATCAAACGCCGCGTTTCAGCGCAATAGTGTGAAAGCACTCTCACGCCGCTATTTTTGGCGTTAAGCGTGGCTTCGATAATTTGGGACAGAGGGGGGACTACCCTCTTTGTCCTGCCTTATCTCTGTAGGCCTGGGCAGCCTCGTGAAGGTGGGCTCCGTCCATCGTTTATCCCGATCACAATAAGCATGACCGGTGTAGGCGCTTTGCGGTTGCGGGACCTCCTGTTGCCCGCACTGGACCCCGCCGGCAGGGGAGCCTCTTCTGGCGCTCTCCTGATTTTTCTTCGCCGGCTTGTCTAGCCTATCGGGGGGTAGTCGTCGTGAGGAAGTGGGTTTTAGGAAATAGATTCTAGGCAATGCACGCGGCCTTTGAGTTGGTAACTCGCGGGCCGGTGCGGGATAGGGTACGTCAGGGTCACCGCGGATTTGTTCCGAGGCCAAATGATTTGGAACCGAGGGGGAACTATCCCTCTTCGTCCTGCGTCATTGCTGTGCTGTAGGCCTGGACAGCCTCGTGAAGGTGGACCCCATCCGTCCTCGACCCCGACCACAAGCGTGGCCGCCGGCCGGTGTAGGCGCTTTGTGGGACCTCCTCTTGTCCTGGCGGACCCCCGCCGGCAGGGGGGCTCTTCTGGCACTCTTCGTGTCTTAATTTTTTTTTCTTGACCGGCTTGTCTAGCCCCCGGAGGAGTAGTCATCATGAGAAGTGGATTTTTGGGAATAAGAAGGTCCCACAAAGCGCCTACACCGGCCGCATTTGCGGTCGGGGTAGACGACGGATGGGGCCCACCTACGAAGGCTGTCCAGGCCTACACGAGATGAGGCAGGATAAAGAGGGATAATCCCCCTCGATCCCAAATCATTGAGGCCAATTTCTAGCCATAGAATAATGGCGCGCGTAATGGCGATTACGTACTGATTATGAGATTCGAGTAGTGACCGATTATCATCCGAATTCTTTTTTAATAATCGGAAGGTTTCGATTATTTCAATAATCGGATGATCGATTATTTTTCATTCGAATGATCCCATCACTATCTATCTTCTAACGTTCTGTCGTCATTGTTTTGTCAGCTGTCAGCTGTCTAATTTGTCAAAATGGGTGTAGTACAACTGTTTTATATTATTTTTAATTATAATAAAGACAAAAACAATGTATGCCAAACAATGTGATTAAAAAAATCACATAATTTTTATCCTGTGGTTGTGTGAAATTTAAACATTCTGAATTAAATATATGTATTGTTTTTATATTTAGAAATGTTAGATTCTTCCCCTGAAGATGAAGATTTCCCAGGACGTCTTTTACATCAGGTAGTACCTTAAAAACATATTTTTTTCTGTCCAACATTAATAATTATTATTGTTTAGGCTGCTTTATGGGACAATGCTGAATTGTTGGAGGATCTCTTGGAAGGGGGTCAACAGGCATTTATAAACTCACAGGACAGTTGGGGAAGAACACCTTTGCATGCTGCGGCTATCACAGATAACTCAAAATGTTTACAAATTTTGGTAAATGCAGGGGCAGATCCAAATATTCAGTGTGGATCTAGAGGAGGATGCAAAGTAAACATATTTTTATCAGTAATAGATAGTAATTTAAAGACAAAATATATTTGAACTGTTAAATTATCTTTATATTCAATTAGTTAATACAAGCAGGTAAACTGTATCAATACAGTTTATTCGTATACATTTTATTCTTTTAAGTTCCGTACACTTGTAGAAATGCCATAAATAAATTTTGTTTTAGACTCCATTACATTTAAGTGCTGAACATGGCCACAGTGTTAACATCACAGTACTGCTGCAACATAATGTTAATTTATTATTGCGAGATGTAGATGGACTTACTGCATCAGATTTAGCAGAAAAATGTGGACATTCAAAATGTATGTTAATTCTAAAAGAAGCTGCAGGTAAGTACATATTTGATACTCTCTTTATAGGACACAAATTTTATGTGAATGACATCCCATGTTATTAAATTCTTTTATAAATTCTATAGTGTATACTTTATGCTGAATTTTATGCTTAATGCACATTTTAATATATTGTATTAAATAAATGTACTGCAACTTTGTTTATTTGTTGCTGGACTGACCTAATTTAAATTTTATAAGCCTTCATTAATAAACTGCATAACACTATATCTTTATTAATATTTGGACATCTGAGGTAAACCCTACATTTTATTAGTAATTTTTTAATTCATTACTAAGTACAAACTGTTATTGTGACATTAGTCAGTCTTAGCAATTAATTTTATATATCCTTTAAATTGTTTAAATATTGAAATGTTCTTTTAATTGAACCTTTAATTGCCTTCTTAAATGTACTAACTGAAATCTATAATTCAAATAAAAAAGATAAGAAAAGCATTTATTAAAAATCAGTTCGAAAGTATTAGTTCTAGCTTATCGAGTCTAATGAGTTATAAAAAATTGTTCATTATTGATCAACAAAATGTATATTGGGAGATGTTTTTCTGTGCAATCTATTAAACGTTCCCAATTATTTACAGGAATCTTCCTTTAGCATATCTAATACTACAAACAAGAATGTTATTATCACTTAATTACTGCTGTAATTTTACTTCCTATCTATTTATAAGATCAATACATGATAAATTTCAGTATTTATCACTATATGATATAATAGTAAAATTTAATCATTTTGTTTTTTAATTTATTAACATTGAATGTTTTATCTGTTTTATTTTTTACTTAAATTAAGTAATTTAACTATTCAACAAGTCAGTTTTTTACAGTATTTCAAGTACATATATCTAAAACAAAATCTGTTTCCTATTATCACATTTTATATATTAATCTTAATGAACTTTATATAAAATTTCATTTGATAACCTTTGACTGATAAATGAAATGTTAAGTGTACAATGACAATGGGCTCTACTATTTTACTCCCTACTCCCACCAAAATAAAATGCCTCATGGCTCATCAGTAGGTAGGTAGAGACATACAGACTCAACAGTGCCTTAAAATGATTTTATCAGTATGGGATGTTATATATTAAATAGTTGAAATGAGTGCATACACAGTGGTTGGAAGATGCTGTTTTACAACTGTTTTAATAATAGTTTTAACATATCTAATTTTGTTATTGTTAAAAAGGAAGTTTAATTTCAATGGTTGGTTTATACCAGGAAACTAGCAATCAACAAATGTTGTAAGTACATGTTTATTATTAGATAAAATGGTTTTAATTACAACAGGTTCTTTTAACCACAAAATAATGAATGATTTTGTAAAAACCTTTATTGCTACTAGTATTACTTTTCTCCCCACCTTAATGCAGTATTATTGATTTTACTGCCCTTTCCTATAAACAGCTGGTTTCTCGTATTAAACCTCAGTGACAGGTTTTTATCACTTAATTCACCTTAGTTTAGTTTAAGTAATGTATAACTAACACACATATATAAGTACATTTGCATTTATAAATAAATTAAAGTGTGTGTTACTTTATTTTGTTGAGTAATTTTGTTAGGTACAGTTCTCAAGAATTTATTTATGTTTTAATAATCTAAGTAAATAAGAGGTGAACCTAGTGGTAATAAAGTGATGGAAAAAAATATTAAGAAACGAAAAGCTGCTGAAATAGCTTTTGATGCTTGTGTCTATTTTACTGATGATTTTAGTTCATTTAATGCACAAATAGGCGAGTAAAACATATTTCCGTTCACTTTAGAAAGCTTTAAATATGTATATTATTTTTAGTTACTGTAGTAATTTATTAAAATAATGTTATATAAATCAAATTACTTTCTTATTATTAAAAAACATGTCCCGTTGCTTTTGCAACTACAAGTATATTATTATTTGTTAGAATTTAATGTATACCAAGTAAATAACGGTATTGTGTAGAAAATTAAAAGAAAACGATCTACATTTTTTCGTAATATTTATGGAGCCATTTTTTTAGATGCTAAAGAAAAAGCACGATTGGATATTCATGCAGCAATTAGGGACGGTTGTACTCAAGGTGATGTTAATTCGGTACAACAGCTTTTACAGTCTCTACAAAAAGATGCTGAGCTTATTATTAACATGGCCCCAAGTGGAGCTAACACTTTATTATTTATGTAAGTTTTATATATAAATTATTACTTTTTGTAATTTAGTTTTATAACATAAACATAGTTCAGGACCCTAAGAAATTGAAACAAAATTGTGTGTGTGTGGAGAATATTAGATACTAAATACTATTGATCGATCTGGTGGTCACATAAATTTTGGTTAGCAGCTATGAACTGTATTATACAGAATAGGCTATTACACCTTACACAAATTAGCATTTCTTTTTATTATTATTACTTGCTTCATAGACACCTTTTATAACTAACAAATGCATAGTTTACTATTTATAACATATAATGTAACCAAAATAATGGACACAAAATTTTGTTAATTAGTCAATTATAAACACCTTTTTATGTGATAAATTGCAATTGTTATGAAATCGACCAGATAGAATGCATACATTGATCTGGCAGTCTAGAATCAGTCTACGTTTAATTTGAACAGGTTTGAATTAAGTAATATTTCATTATTAAGATTGGCGTTTTATAGACAAGAAATCGCACTTTTAGTAAGACAATAATAGAATAAGGAAATCCATCTAAACTATGAAAATGATGAACATTGGAATGCACCTTTACTGTTTTGTAAGGAATTTTGTAAAAAGTACTCAATAGTTATAATTAATTAATGTGTTAATAGTTTCATAAAAGCATTCTGCAGGGTGTGATTATGTTTATAGAACCATACGCGATTTTCTGTATATTTAACAGAAGTGTGCAATTCAGGAAATGTAGTGATAAGCATAAGCAAAAATATTCGTTTTTTTCTGAATGTCTTGTCAGCTTGTAAACTGTTTTATACCTGGAGAAAACTTGTGTAAAAGGTACAGGGAAGAGATCATTTCTAATTTTCTTAGATTTTCTAAAACCCTCCTGAAAAGACTGCTATAAATTTACTGAAAATTATGAATAAAAATGCTCCCCTTAAATAAGACTATCAAGATATATCATACAATATGATAAATTTAAGTTTAGAATTCAGAAACTAATTTCTTGCAGCTTTGTTAAAAATTCGTCATATCAATAGGATTATAGTAATTGGTTCAACAAGTCTTTCATAATAAAAAATCATTCGAATCAGGCGTTCCAAAAATATTAAACATGTATCCTGGTTCTTAATAGACAACATTGTACATAGGTGTAAAGTGTACAAACAAACCTTTAACATAATAAATAAAAATCGAATGAAGCTTGAATATTTTTTTGTTATGTATACCTTAAAATAATGAAATAATATAACATAGAAATCATAACTTCAAAATTGCAAATTCCACTCCTACTACAATTTTTTATTATTTATTTTTGAAAAATTATATTCGCAATTTTTTTAATCCAAAATCTAGTATTTTTAAATGTGAATAAAATTGAAATATTTTGCAGTATATTTTCATTTTCAAATAATTTTAATATTCCTTTAATTTATCTCTTTTTTTCTGAAAAGGTAAATTTGTACTTTTGTATAAAACATTTACATTTGCTCTTATAAAATAAATTTTAAATAATTGAAAAAAATATTGCAGGTAGTCATTCCAAGCAGTTGTGAAGAATGTGGTGTTATTAAATTACCCATAACAAAATTGATGTTACAATATTTTTAAAAAATTAGCCACTAAACAAATAGTAGAAGGAGTAGAGACATTTCTTTTTTACTTTAATCGTTTGCACAGAAATCCACTATGGATGGACGTAATAAGCAATTACATATATTTTATTTAAAATTTTTATAGAAAAATTGAGAAATGTACTATACAAGTCTTTAAGTATGTGTGTGTATTGCTTTGTGTTCAGAAGATGTCGCGTGCTTCATTTTCAATGAATTATTTTCGAATATCTGACTTGCAGTTACTATTTCTATCTCTTTTAATTTTAGTTATTATATGGTAGTTTACATCTTTTCACTCTCTCATACTACAACATAAGACTCCACTCGCGAAAAAAAGCCTTTTATTTTATTTCTATCCTTCCAAATTGCTGAAATCATAGTGTGACACGCCACATTCTTTTAATTGCTTGCATTATTTTCTCCGTTTTTTAATCTCTATATTATGTGTGATTTTTCTTCTTTACTAAACACTGTTCTCTTCGATATCGTGATAGAAAGTGGTAATTAATACATATAATATAACAACTGTATGCATAGATAAGTCGTAATTTGTCCGAAACGTACTAACTGGTGTCAAAAGCGTGGATGCTGGCGAGGCGTATATCACTATTGGTCATTCTAACTGATAGATTCTATGGTAAATGTATATAAAAACGCGTCACTAAATCCGAGATGTTGTAAACGGTGTCGTAGTAAACGATATTTTTAATATGGTATTTTTATAGGATTTAATCGGGACTTCCAAATTCCGTCGTTATATCCAATATGTCATATAAAGCAATGTCGTTATAACCAATTTTCACTGTACATAGCTTTAATGACAGAAATCCTTTTTTTTTTCTTTGTTAATTTACTGGTGATATTTTTAATAAAAATAAAAATTCTTCAAGTCAAGGTTTTAGTGGGATAAAGATCAATAAATAAAAGAACACTATATTTTAAATCATTGCCAACGTTTCGGTGTTATTTTACACCATCCTCAGGGCTCTAAAATACAAACAATGTTTTTAATAAAATTCGTTAAGGTATTAAAATATATATATATATACAAATACATTTACAATAATTCTAAAAAATTGTAAAAAATTGTTCCTGTCACAATTACCATAAAACACGAAATAGACAAATTTTAAAACAGCTCTAAAAATAACATAGGTATTATTCACTCACCGAAATTTGAAGTGTCTTTTGTCCAAGTTAACAGTTCTAAATATTAGACGTATTAACGTATTTTTCTACTGGCATTCTGCTGGATAGTACCTAAGACGTTACAACAATTTTTACTGTGAAAGAAAACCGCATTGTAATTGTTCCATGAATTATAAATACACATATAAGTATCTAGATATCATCTTCTTAATAATAATAAAATATAGTGTTCTTTTATTTATTGATCTTTATCCCACTAAAACCTTGACTTGGATAACTAATCAAGATCGCAAAATAGTGGAAACATAATAAAAATTCTTATTCGGCATGAGTGGAGTAAATACTAGAAAATTTTGAAGGGTCATTCTTTGAATAGCTTTATATCCAGTTTAATTTAATTTCAATATCTTTCGAAAACCAGTTAAAATGAAAGAATAATATTAGAGAAGATATACAAAAATATGTTTTAAAAAAATTAAATGAACTTTTCAATAATAATTATGTGGTACATAGATAACGTAGATCCAGAAATTTTTTTCTGCATGAATATATTCCAATAGAATAACAGTGAATTTGTGAATTTTCCAGTTCTAGACATTTTTTTAAAATTGTTACTATTATCACATAGTGCACATATAAAATTCCTGAGTTTAGACTAACTTTGGTAAGAATGCATCAAATGTTTGTGCAAATGGGATACAAAGACATGTTTCTCACATCACTTCTGTTAATAATCTTAAATGGTTATTTTTCTGTACCTTTTCAACTTTGTTAATTTGTTGCAACTTGCATTCTGAAATGGATACATTTAAATAAAAAATATTAGGCTGGATGTTAGTTTTTTATAAAATAAACCTTATAAACAATTACTTTGGCCCTTTTCTAATTGGATAAGTAGCATTGTAATGCAATTATGGAAAGAATAATCCTGTTAAGAATAAATATGAAACTGTATGGTATCAATCAGGATATAGAATCCATGAATATAAAGAAATGTAGTTATCTGTTTAATAATTACATCATGCTCCGATTAATTGATTATTTAAATTATTTAAATAATAGGGGTAGTTCATGTAAAGTTTTTTTCTTAGACACCCTGTTTTCGAGATACAGTGTATTAAAGTTGTTACTTTCCAAATGGTTTTCCTTAATTATCTTTAAATCGGCTAAAAATAAAAATGTTAAAATTTGTACATGAGTAAACATCAACTGTGCGTTAAGAATAATGTGCAAACGGTTTCTTTCTAAAAGCAGTGTCGCCGATACAGGTAATTGAGGGGGGTACAATCGAAGAAAAAATATGTTAAAAGTCAAAATTTATTTCATTTCTAAACGGTTCTGAAAACTTTAAAGGACACTATAAAAAAAGGTATACTTGTCGAAATTCGGTAGCATATAATTTTAATTTCTTACGTACCACATAAAACAGTTAAATTGTAAAACATTTTATTAACTAAAAAAAAATTTTAAATTTATTTTAAGTTTCAGTTTGATAAGTAAATAAAAATAAACAGATTATGGTAATTAATTATATATTATTAACTAATTTTAGAGTTTGTAAATTACTACACTACCGTTACTAAAATAAACAATTGTTGAATGGACTGAATTGTTGACGGACATGAATGCTTAAAAAAGTGATAAAAACAGAAAATATTAGGAAACAGACTCGAAGACATACATTACAAAACAGCTGCACAATTAAATAAATGTGCAAACTCAAAATACTACAGTAGATACTGAAATTGTCTCCATTTCCTTCTATGGAACTTCATTTTTCTCGAAAATGGTACATGCTACCGAATTTCGACAAGTACACCCGTTTTTATAGTATGCTTTAGAGTTCACAGAACCGTTTAGAAATGTAATAATTTTTTATTTTTTTTTATTGTACCCCTCCAATTACCTGTATCGGGACACTACTTTTCAGAAAGAAACCGTTTGCACATTATTCTTAACGTGCAGTTGATGTTTACTCATGTACAAATTTTGACTTTTTTATTTTTAGTTGATTTAAAAATAATTAAGGAAAACTATTTGGAAAGTAACACTTCAATATACTGTATCTCAAAAACAGGGCGTCTAAGAAAAAAACTTTACATGAACTACCATGCACTTTTCCATGCAAAACTTGCACACAAATATTTTTTAAACATGAATGGGACACCCTGTATTTATATTTATTAGTGTATTAACATGAATTAAAAAGTAAAAATAAAATTTAATATACTTTATGAAATTTTTCAATCAAGTTTTATTACTATGAAGACTTGTGAAAATGAATGGTGTTTTGATAATGATGAATGATTCCATTTTTTAGAAGACAATTTCTATCCACATAGAGAACTTTCATGTCGAAAAAAGTTACACAAAATTAATGAATTAAAAAATTATTAATTTGAGGGTTGCTTTCAGCTTGCAGCAAAATAAAACTCTCTCTCAGCGGTAAAAAGAAAGTATTTTTATTGAAAACAACGTTAGTGAAAAAGACGTGTTGTCGGAGCGAGCGTTCGCTGGAGAGTCCTCTTGGTGTGGAGTTGTTCGTAGGTATATGGTCCTTAGCGCCAACCTGCCATGGACCATTTCTGGAACCCTGTTATGTCCCGCGTCTGTTTTTTTTTGTCCTTGCAACTGTCAGACCAGTCCGGGTGGCGTTCTTGACGTAATACTTAAAATGGGTCACTTGCGAACATGAGTACCCACAAATGTGATTTTTAATCAACTGATAGATACAAATTAATATATTTTTTTTTAAATTTAATTTTTTATTAAAAAAATATTTTACATGTACCTATATGTCCATTAATAAATGGTATTGTCTCATGATACCTACATTATCAAAATACAACTACATTGATTTTCATCGACCATTACTATTTTACAAAACTTATTTTCACTAATAAATAGTTTTGGTATTGTTACAATTATTTTCAAGGAAAATATTGATTTAGAAACTAAATATTTCAGTGTAGTCAGTACTAGTGTGATGTAATTCAATAATAGTTGGGACATGTAGCCCATAGCTAGATGTTTCCCGCAATACCAGTAGTTAGTAATCTTGTCTGTAAGGTTTCAAGCCTTTTGCCTACCTAGATTTCTGATATCGAAAAATGTTTAACTTCATTTGATAGGATTTGAATTACCTTAATACCTTAATAAAGAGTAAAAAAATGTGAGAGCTAAAAATAAAATATATGTATTTATGAAATAAATATTTCAGATTCTGAAATAAATAAAAAATGAGTATTAACTCATAATGTGAACTCATGTACTTGTTTATTGTTATCGTATCAAACCAGACTGCCGTCTATAGTTTTCTATATTTTCTTTTAGTGCCTGTCAAATAGGAAACAAAGAAATAGTAAAAATATTGCTACAATATGGTGCAGATGGCAGGTACCATTCAGTAACAAAATACTCACCATTATACATCGCCTGCTATCATGGGCATCATAACATTGTGGAATTATTATTACTTAAATTTCCAGAACTTGTGCAGGTAAGTTATTAATAATTTTAAACTGTAACACATTCATCGATCGGTTTTAGCAACACACCGTCGAACGTTGGCTACCAATTCATGCTTGTTGCATAAACGGACATGTATCCTGTTTAGAACTTTTATTCAACTTTCCTTATCCCACTAAAGTTCTTCGAAAGTATAGGTAAAGCGAGAAGAATTTCTTTGTATGTTTTTATTCTTTCCATTTTATTTTAGAGATAGTACAGAACAATGGGAGTATTTTATGCCGTTTGATATAAACGAAAGAGATGCGACAGGACAAAACTTACTATATGTCGCTGCTTTGTTAGGTAATAAAAAACTGTTGGATGTAATTTTGAAATTTCGTGTAAAAGCTACAAGAATAATGCATTCTGATGTAAGTAATATTGATATAAATGTAGTAAAAAATCAATCTGATTATTACATTTTATTATTATGTAATACTTTTAGGAAGATGTGACTCCAAGCTCTGAAATTAATTCAGTTGTAAGTCCTACAAGGAAAAGAATATCAGATGGCATACAGTCTATTATGTCAAAATTAAATCTTTCTAGAGAAAATTCTTTAGACGCCGAAGTAAGTAATTTTATGACAATAAAATTATGCTTGGAATACAGCTTATTCAAATTATACATTCTGTCAAGAAAGTATCTGGAATTTGTCAATAAAACACAATATATTCAGTTAATCATCAAAATTTATTTTGTTTCCAAAATAGGCTCCATTTGAAGCAATACACTTTTCCAATGAACAACCCAGTCGTGAAAGCACTTTTTAAATGCATATTCCAGTGTAGACTTTTTTAAATGCATATTCCAATATTGACTTTAAGTCCAGCGATTTTTGTTTTATGGCTTCTGTCGACTCGAAATGTGTTCCACGAAGTGGTAATTTGAGTTTCGAAAAGAGGAAAAAGTTAGCAAAAACCATATCCGGCAAATACAGTGGCTGCTCGATGACATTCGTTGAGCTTTTTTCATCAAAAATTAATTCAGAATAATCGTTATGTGTGATGGTACATTATCATGGTGCAAAATCCAAAAATTGTCCTTCCATAAACCTGGTCTTTTGCAGCAGGCAGTTTCTCTTAAGGACTTCATAATGCTCAGATAATATTCTTTGTTGACTCTTTCTCCATCCGGAAGGAATTCTGTGTGGACAAAACCACTATAGTCAAAGAAAACAGTCAACATTGCTTTAATTTTTGATCGACTTTTAAAGCCATTCTGAAGCTTGCTAGTTTGTTTGCATGTCAAACTTGTAAACCCATGTCTTGTCACCTGATTGTAGAGTCCGAATTAGCTCGTTTAAACATATCTTCAGTAACGTGTTTGCGATCGATGCTCTCTTTAAAGAAAATTTAGCTCTTTTGGAAACATCAACTAAAACGATGTGAACTGATTCATGAGATATATTTAGTTCAAACTATAATGAAGGTTTGCAAGCACCTTCATTTCCTTCACTTTATCGTTGAATGCATTAAAGGACAACCAGAACGTGGTAAATCATCAACTACTTCTCGACCATGTTTGAATACTTTTGATCATTCGTATCCTTGAGTTTTCAATAAAACTGAATTACCTTATGTTTCTCCCAACATTTTCAACGATTTAACAAAAGAAATTCAGTTGGTAGTACAAAATTTTAGGCAAACTCTTTGCTCAATAACATTGCCCGTAGCAAAAATCGCGGAACACACTTTAGGTAGACTAATAAAATTAAGAGCTGTAAACAAATTACTTAACAGATTGTGCTCAAACTTTGCATCTGCGTAGAGTACAGTGCTACCAACATTCCATCAAAAAAGATATTTAAATTTACTGTATGCGCAATTTTTAAATGACAAATTCCGGATACTTTTCTGATAGAATGTATATTATTATTTTTACTTATTTCATATACCTTCAATGACTAGTGTATTCTCCATTGTAATTAGGGAGTGCAATCCCGGTATACCGGAATCTCGTTATACCAGGATCCCGCACAAGATTTTAGTACCGATAAATCGGGATTGTATGAGCTGGATCCGCGGTATTACCCCTACTACTCGCTGCTCGCTGCTGCTACTGTGCAACTGCAGACGAACCGATCCCCCGCTCTATCCATACTCTTACAGTGCACGTGTGCAGATTTTTTACTTTATTTACCATTGTTGTTAGTTGGAGTAGTTAAATTTGATTGCGTTGTGTTTTAAATAATTTTTTAACACAGGTGTTTTTCTACTTTATGTATGTAAAAACACTTTGTTACCTATATTACCATGGCATGTGTAGTGTACAAAGAATTTAAAAGTTCAAGTTCTGTCTGGGAATATTTCCTTAAATCAGAAGATTCACAGTTGGCGAAGTGCACTATATGTAAATCTATATTAAAAACTACAGGGCGATCAACAAAAGGTTTGCATGTTCACTTGAGAACTAAGCATTCCCATATGAATTTGATAACAAATATCGCTCCACAGAATAAAAATCCTACACTACCAACATCATGTACAGAAGTCCCCTTGTCGAAAAAAACTAAAATTACACATCATTTCCAAAGAAAGGACACCTAAAATAGTTTAGAAAAAAAAGTAGCTCGTATGGTTTCCAGGGATGGACTGCCATTTAGGGTATTTTGTACATCGTCAGATTTAAGAGATCTTTTTCAATCCGCTGGACATAAACTTCCGACTTCTGCCAATTCTATTAGACTTATGGTTATGAATTATGGGATGACCATGAAAATGAAGATATCTCGTGAGTTGTCAGAACTGAAAGATGAAAATTACAAGTTTACTTTGACTTTCGACGAATGGACCTCATCACGTAACCGACGCTATTTAAATATCAATATTCATACATTTGCGAAAGGTACTTCAATGTTCTGGAATTTAGGATTGGCCCGTATTTTTGGTAGTATGCCATCGGAGATTTGTGTAAATATTCTGAAAGAAAAACTAAGCGAGTATGATTTGAATCTAAATACCGACATTGTTGCTATTACTACAGATGGTGCTAGTGTGATGATAAAAGTTGGCAAGCTTATCGAACCGTCTCATCAACTTTGTTATGCCCATGGTCTGCAACTCGGAATTATAGATGTCATTTATAAAAAACAAATCACTTTGCAAACTAATGAAGGAAATGGAAATGCAGACTTAGATCCAGAAGATAACTGTATCGAAGAGGAAGACGAGTTAAGGACATTTAACAATGATGATTCTTTTGTTGTAAGTACGATTTCGTCTGAAGAAGTTGAATTACTACCTCAGTTTGTTGATTTAATTAAGAAAGTCCGCAAAGTTGTCTGTCTCTTCAAGAGATCTCCAACAAAGAATGACATGTTGCAAATTTATATGAAAAATGAGTTTGGAAAAGATGTACAACTTATCTTAGATTGTAAAACTCGATGGAGTAGTTTTTATGCAATGATAGAAACATTTAATAAAGTTAAATTATGCATTTGTAAGGCACTCATTGACCTTAATCTAGAAACTGATACTGAATACTGCTTCACAGAACAAGAATTCTCAGCGCTGAAAAATTTAGAACAAATTTTGCAACCAATAAAGCTAGTCGTAGAAGTTCTATGCCGGCAAGATTCGACATTGTTAACAGCTGAGACAACAATAAAATTCATGTTAAGAAAACTGGAAGAACTTAATTTACCTTTGGCTGCAGAAATGGCTGAATCTTTGAGGCAGAGAATTTTACAGTGACGAACAAATTTAACCCCCACCTTGATATACATACAAAACACTTACATGGATTTAATTTCGTTGAATGATGATACTTTTGGCATGCCAGCAAAGTCTGGTATTAGAAATGAAATAAAAAAAATTATTGAAGGTTGTACTGCAAACAAAGGTATGATGACGAAATTCTTCCCACAAATTTATCTACACCTACTGACCAACAGGGTCTCGAGGATGATATACCTCTTTCTCAAATAGCAACGCAAATTGAACATGAAAATCTTTCTACAACACTTTCATTACAAGAAGAATTGGAGCGTACTTTAGTCAGTGAAAATATATGTATTACAAATACTCCGACATCTGATATTAATTCATTAGATTCACTTATCAGAAAGGAGATGGCCCTGTTGGAATCAGGAGGATCTAGAGGAAAATACCTTGACTTGGCATATAACTGTTTAAAGTCTGTAACACCTACTAGTGTTGAGGCGGAGAGGGCATTTTCGGCAGCGGGTTATCTAGCCAGTGACATTAGAAGTAACTTAGCTGACCATACCTTAAGTACGTTGTGTTTTTTAAGTAAATATTTCCAACAAATCGAATAATGTATTATTTCTTTAATAAAAACATAATTAAAAATTAAAAACTAATCATCATCAATCTAAATATAAAAAAAGACAATATTGCATATCAGACAAGCGGGATCCCGCAAATACCGGGATCCCGCGGGAGTGTAACTATTAATCTCGTTAATACCGGGATTATGACTAAATCGGGATTGCACTCCCTAATTGTAATGTATACTAAAATCTGTCCAAGAATTCTTGATTTGAATGACCTAATAAAAAGCAGGACAATGTTATAATCTGGTTCCATTATGATATTAAGAAACATTTCTTTTCAATTATTATTTCCAATGTATATTTTAGAACGATCCAAATGCCAAATCAATATGCCCATTACGGATTGACATGTACTGCAATAACAACACAGAAACCGCACTTCATGCAGCAATTAAAGGACGACATTACGATATTACACTGTCTCTCTTGAAAGCTGGAGCAAGTCCAAATACTGTAATAAAAGCTTATCATGATATTAATGAGGTAATAACTTAATTTCTTTTGACAGTCTTATTTTACTGAAAAAATAGTTTTCAAGGCGCCAAATATAATATTGTTAATTATTACAAATTAATATATGATTTTTAGAGTTTGAGCTGTTGTTCTGTGGAAGAAGATACTAACTACGGCCAATCCACAGGGCTTGTAGAAGCTTGTCGAAATAGGGATGTTCCAATAGTGGACTTACTATTAAAACATGGCGCCAGAGATGATGACTGTAAAGCTCTGTCTGTTGCAGTTCAAAACAAAGATGAAACACTCATTGCTAAATTACTTTCAACTAAGGTAAAGAAATAAAATTATTACTCATTCATTGTGTCTGTAAAATATTCTTATACTTTTCTAATTTATTTGTAGGCACATGCAGATCCAGAATATAAAATAAACAAAAAAGCGATGACTGAAAATATAAACTCCTCACAGTTTACAATTTTCTCAAATGTAACAAACCTTACATACTCTACTTTATTTCCAAACACTCCAGCAATGATTAACTGGCACAATCAGAAGTGCAACTTAACTCAAATAAAAACTCAGTGGCTTATAGATGCTGCACTACACTTGAATCAAAAATTGAAACAGAACCCTAGAAGTTATGATATTGCCTTGTACGCTATTACGAGATTGGACGTCTCTAATAATAGTCTAACTTCTGTACCCCTAGCAGTTTTCCAATTGCACAGTCTCAGATATTTGAATATAGCCCAGAACAAAATCGAAAAGTTGCCAGTACCAGTTCCATCACCTGCAAAAAGGGGTTTCAGAAGGAAAAGTACAAATATAGAAGACTTAGGTTACTCATGCCCCGCACTAGAAGAGTTATATATTCAAGATAATCGGTTGGATCATATTCCAGATGCCATCTTTAAGTTACCGTCTTTGGTTACACTAGTAGTAGAAAATAACAAACTACAACAGCTGCCTTATAATATGTGGTTAGCCCCTAAACTAAAAGAATTAAATGCATCATTTAATTTGCTGAAAGAGTTACCTGCCAACCCCAGTGAGGTAAGTTGAATAGAATGAAACATTCTGTATACAAAAATGTAGATCTAGTTGTTAGCCTCACAAATTGTTTTGGTGAAAATAATAATAATAAAAAGACACGCCATTTTTAATTTGAATGCTTGTCTTTCAGGATGCGAGTGTCCAAGTTAATTTAGAAAAATGTTATTATAACTCTTTTTTTAAGATCAAAATTCATCAAAATTTTACTAAGGCTTTTAACTCTCGCTAGCACAAAAAATCTGAATGGAGGAAAGATGGCCATTAACTTACCCTCAACTTTTCCTATGTATTGCTTTTTACTTGCTTACATTCTTTCTATTATAAAATTTAGATTTACCAGATTTTCCACATGCAGACAAATTTATTTATAAATATACAGTGTGTCCTGTTTTTCAGGTTAACACCTCTGGAAATGTGAGAAGGCTGTGGACTTTCCGCAAGTCAATTTGTTTACAAATTGATGGGGGGTTATATTCTACTAATCATTTTATTGATGTGAAAAGCTTGGCCTACTACAATTTTTTAAAAGGGTCTTTGTCCAGAAAGTAGTATTAGGCATTTTTTTTTTATTAAGATAATATTACCAGGATATTCAACATCCATTAAAATACCCATATACCAAATTTGAATGACAAATGTCTATGGAATGTTTTTTTATGTGGTGCCAAACTTCGAAAAATCAGGCAACTAAAAATTATAAGCAGGTCAAAGATTGCCATGAAAGTGAAAACAAGTACCACTCGGACAAAGAAAAAAATACAGGCACAGGCACTATAAATTTAAAACTTTTAATTATTATTAATTAATTATAAAAATAATAACTTACAAAAAATTTAATGAATTATAAATACTAAGTTGTTAAACAAAAAAATTGCAAAACGTTAATCTAAATTAAGTTTTAGTTTTCTCCACCAAACCTTCCAGTCGAACATATTTTTCCAATACTCTTCTTAAATTTAAAAATAATTTACATAGCTGTTGTGGAGTAATCTCTGCACATGCTTGTCTTATGCAATTCATTAGGTTATCCAAATTCCTTGATCTGTTTTTATAAACTTTTTGTTTTATAAAACCCCAAAAGTAAAAGTCCATAGTTCGAGAAAACTAAAATTTAATTTAGATTATTTTGCAATTTTTTGTTTAACAGCTTAATATTTATAATTCATTACCTACATTTTTTAATTATTATTTTTATTGTGGCTACAATTAAAAGTATTAAATTTATAGTGTCTGTATTTTTTCTTTGTCCGATTGGTACTTGTTTTCACTTTCATGGCAATCTTTGACCTGCTTATTATAATTTTTAGTTGTCCAATTTTTTGAAGTTTGGCGCCACATAAAAGAACACCCAATAGACATTTGTCGTTAAAATTTGGTATATGGGTATTTTGATGAGTGTTAAATAGCCTGGTAATATTATCTTTTTGATAAAAAAAATGCCTAATACCTCTTTCTGGAAAAACGGCCCCTTTAAAAAATCGTAGTAGGCTAGGCTTTTGTTACATCAATAAAATGATTAGTACAATATAACCTCCCTTCAGGCTACTATTTATAAAAAGTTTGGCTTGCGTAAAGTCCACAGCCTTCTCACATTTTATGAGGTGTTAACCTGAAAAACGGGACACACTGTACCTATATCAAGTTTGTTCACGAAATACCGATCCATTGAACTTTACATTCATTTTTCACCCTTAGCTTCCGACCTATTTGGCTTGATAAAAAGAATAATTAAGTGAAAAAAAATCTTACATTCTGAAGTAGAAAACCTGTTTGAAAATATTGTGTAAAATTTTTAAAGCAATCGGTCTAGCCCTTTCCAAATATTTTGGGAACCGTCATTGAATAGTATGTTTCGAGATAATCACGTTTAAAGTTTGGCAAAGAATTGATGTTCTTGGAACTTGGTCGCTCATCAGCTTCTCGGTAAAATGCCCATAACTTTTACAGTTCTCAGAATAACATTTATACACTTCTTCATATTCCAAACTTGAAAAATTTTTTTTGGAATATTCAATTTATGTAAAAAATTACATAATATGTAATATTATATTGAGAAAACTTTGATTCTTGGTCCATAGAGTAGGCCCTTCGCAGCACTGGCAGCATCAGCAATTTGTAACGGCCTTCGCTGAATCTTTCCTTTACGAGTCACATTGTGAGTTTTGATTTCTGTGGTACACACTCGTTCCACATTGTCTATCTCGCAATGCTGAAGAGCTTTTCTGCTATCCATTTCACTATATAATATTCACATATGATACACAAAATAACAAATGTTGCTCACAACTGCACCCTGATGATAAAATGACGCTCTAGCTAGAGGAACCGTTAGAATTCACAAACGGTCCAATCCCTCGATACCTTCTAGACCTAAATAAAAAAGTCTAGGTCAGGCGGCACAACGGGCGGCCAGCCGCTCGACCACATTGCCCATAACTTTCATAATTATTGGAATTTCAATATGAAATTTACACACAATATTCTTAAGACTACAAGCTTTGAGATGAGTAAAAAAAATATTTTTTGTCTAACCGTATATTCCCCCTTAATTAACTTAATTCATTTTAGGCATTAACCCAATTTAAAACTGGCATTTTAAATTAATTATGTTCCCTTATTAAAACTCAAAAACCAAATTAAAAAGTAAAAATTGAATGTAAAGCCAAACTTTATGCTGAAAAATGTCCAATCTGGTACCATTCAAGGACTTACATCAACAAGAAAAATAAATAAAAGAAATGATTTAATTGAATTTGAACCATAGGTGTGCACACAAATAGGGATCAATTGATTCCGCAATCCCACTTTGTGCCAGCTAAAATAAATTTTATGCAAAATTTAAATTGAATGTCTTAAAAAATTACAAAATTATGTACTTTTTTAACTAGGAATTTTGATATCTTGTATTTCAAAAATTAGGTGCCTAAATAAAAAAAAAAAAAGAAATGGCTAAGGAAAAGAACAGCTCCAATATTTTCAACCAAAGAATTTGTGATTAACTTTTAACATACTTGTTACAAAATCCTACATATTTTTTAGAATAAAAAGGAAGATTTAGATAGAATGAGTATAAGCTCAAGCGATAGCCAATTATCAAGTCACACAGAGCCTGAATCAGAAGGTGAAAGTTCTGATTTTTGTGAGGAAACAAAGTTATTTAATTTTGAAGATGGTGTGCGATACAGAAAAAAGGAAAGATGTTACCTGTAAGTTTCATTAAATGATGAGCATTTATAATATTTTAGCAGAAGTAGTTTTTACATTTTACTTTAAAAATTTTTCCAACAAATTTTTTTATTATTCAATTTTCAGCCAAATGGATCTAATCAAACACCATATATGGAGAAAAAATGTCGAAGTCACGGAACAAATTCTCCACAATGATGATTCGATAACTGAACAGTCCTCGCAATTATCCTCGCTGAATCTAGCTCATAATTTGTTTACAAGTATCCCAGTTGTACTGCCTTGCCTGGCAGTTAATTTGGCAAAATTGAACATGGCTTTCAATTCGTTAAGGTCTATGTCTCACATTACCAGTTACCCCAGTTCGTTAAAACAGTTAGATTTGAGTCATAATCAAATTACTGTGTGGCCCAGTCTGCCTCAGGTAGAAGCACAAGATAATATGGAGTTGGCGAACCTGGCTTGTTATATGGGAGCAGGAAATTTTAGGGGTAAAACACCAGAAATTGGAGGTAATCCTTATAGAAAATCTTTTAATACAATTTTTTCGGCTCGGTATGAATACAAACTTATTTTTTACCTAAAACGTAGAGGTTGAAACTTTTTTTTTATTTTGAAAAAATACACCACTTTATTTGCTTTAAAAATGTAGGTACCTTATTACATGTTATTACCATTTAAACCAGTGTGTCTTAACCTTTTCCTGGTCACAAAGTTTTATTGACTATAAAGAACATTTTTGGAAAACGCTCTCACTACATCGTTAACGTCATAAAACAAACAACAAACATAGCATAACATTTTTTTTACTGTATATTAAAGATTACACATTAAAAAAGAACATAACTACAAGAAACATATACAGGGTAGCCCATCGAAAACGTACCGCAAGGCATTACAGGGTAGTAATGAACTTTTCGGCAAAATCCAAAAACAGGTAAAGTTTGCTTCTGAGGGGGACAACTTTTGGCGCAAAAAGCATAGCAAAATCTTCAACCCCCTAAGTGGGGGTGCCATCCCCCAAATTTTTTTAAATGGGAATGGGGGTCAAGTGGGGGGTCATTAGAAAGGGCTTTTAATTCTCTATACATCGATTCTTACTTTTTGAAAATCGATCCATTATTTTAGAAAATATGCAGCTTTGAAAATACGAACAATATTTTTGACGAGAAATGCGAAAATCGATTTAATTTTACTTCAAAACTTACGGTATTAGCTTGGTAAATTCCTTCAAAAGAATTCGCTGTTTTTTTTTTTGATTTGCGAATTCTTTAGCCTGATTTTGGTGAGCAAAAAATTGTCCGCTTTTTGTTTCGTATTTAGATAGGCCACAAGAAGTTGCTAGATAACTGTCTTGTGACTTGTAGTTGAAGAGTACCAATACTGCCGAGTCTTTTAAATTGATTAATTATGGTGTACTCAATTCCAGAAAGAGTAGAAATTATTGAGCTTTTTTTCAAAAACAATGAATGCGGAAATCGGGTCGCCGAACTGTTCAACCAACGGCATCCTGAGAAACATGCGTCTGGAAAAATTGTTCGCGAATTGGTGGCCAAATTTCGCGAAACTGGCTCCGTTCATAACAAAAAGAGGCAGGTTGAAAATCCGGTACTAAATGAACCTACGGAAATAGCGGTATTGGGGCAAGTGGCAATGGATAGTACGCTGAGTACAATGCAATTGGCTACTGCGACAGGAGTGAGTCGTACAAGTGTCCAACGAATATTAAAAAAATACAAATTCCATCCTTATAAGATTCGGCTAGTGCAAGAGCTAAATGAAGACGATTTTGATCGTCGTTTGCAATTTTGCGAAATAATGACTGAACGAGCGATAAACGATAATTTCCTCTTTAATGTGTGTTTTTCGGACGAGTGTACGTTCTTCTTGAATGGTTTAGTGAATCGCCATAATTGTCGTTACTGGGCTGATACCAATCCAAGGATTTTCCATGAGACACACTCCCAACACCCCCAGAAGTTGAATGTATGGGCAGGTATTTTTGGAAATTCCATTGTAGGTCCTTTTTTCCTTCCTGGAAATTTGACAGGCGATATGTACTTGGATTTACTACAAAATGTCATCGACCCAGCTCTAACAAATATCATAGAGGACGACCCTGCTTACAATGAACACGAACTGATTTTCCAGCAAGACGGAGCTCCTCCACATTACTCGCTCAATGTGCGCAATTACCTAAATGAGACGTTTCCAGGACGCTGGATAGGACGAAGAGGTGCAATTGAGTGGCCCCCTCGGTCACCCGACTTAAATCCTTTAGATTTCTTTCTCTGGGGGCACATTAAAAGCAAAGTTTACAGCACTCCACCTGATACCTTGGAAGATCTGCGAGGACGAATCATTAATGTATGTCGCGAAGTAACACCGCAAGTGCTCCAGAATGTTCGACAACGGTTTGAAGACAACCTGTATCATTGTATGCAAGTTGGCGGACAACATTTTCAGCATTTACTTGACTAATACCGTAAGTTTTGAAGTAAAATTAAATCGATTTTCGCATTTCTCGTCAAAAATATTGTTCGTATTTTCAAAGCTGCATATTTTCTAAAATAATGAATCGATTTTCAAAAAGTAAGAATCGATGTATAGAGAATTAAAAGCCCTTTCTAATGACCCCCCACTTGACCCCCATTCCCATTTGAAAAAATTTAGGGGATAGCACCCCCACTTAGGGGGTTGAAGATTTTGGTATGCTTTTTGAGCCAAAAGTTGTCCCCCTCAGAAACAAATTTGACCTGTTTTTGGATTTTGCCGAAAAATTCTTCACTACCCTGTAATGCCTTGCGGTACGTTTTCGATGGGCTACACTGTATTTGTAAACATTTAATTAATATAATTCTTAAAATAAGTAACTCTTTCATAAAAATAAATTGAATGTTTAAAATCAAGTTAATGTGACACCTGAGCTTGTCGGCTTTTCCAGATTTGAGCAATGTCAGGTCTAATATATATCAGTAATCCTACACCTTTTTCTTCGTTAATGCTTCCAAGCCTTTCACTTATTTTAGATTTTATGTTTGTAAATGTTAAAAAGTCCAACTCTCACAATTACAATATATAGAAAATTGTACCATAAATTGTTTCATTCAAGGTGTCCAGGAAATCGTGGACAATTTTTCAGATTTGGGTAGATAGAAAAAATTCCGATTCAAGTTTATACAGAGTGTTTGTAAATAAGTGTGAAATAAGTATTGACTCGAAATTTGAAAAACGCTTTGGAGGGATAAATGTGCATTTTTTGGAGTGATCCGAATATTTCTACTTGCACCTTTAAATAAAATAGTAACAAAACCTACAATAAAATGTTTTATTTTTTTTCTCAAAAATGGTGCATCTTATGAAAAAAATTGAAGGGACCAATTTCACTCAGAACTGATGGCGGATTTAAAAAAAAATTTAAAACGGGAAAAAATCTGGCGTATCATTTTTTTTTTTAAAAAAGGTTGTGGCATTCTCGGACGGACGCCACTGGTGCAAGTAGAAATATTCGGATCACCCCAAAAAATGTACGCTTGTCCCTCCAAAACATTTTTCAAATTTTGAGGCAATATCTTTAAAACTGAAATAATTAATAAAAATAAATAAAAAATTAAAATTTAAACACTGTATCTCGCAAACGAAGCATATTTCGACCTACCTTTATATGAACTTTTTTTTCAACTATCTTTGGCGACCGCCCCCTAAAATATTTTGCACTTATTTACAAACACCCTGTATACAATTTTTTTCTCTGACCTCACCCTGAAGAGCTATTAGGTCTCAATGTTAATTATTGAAAATATAATGACTTTTACCAAAAAATTTTCCGAATTTAATGAGAAAAGTTGTGACGATAAATCTATTTTTAACACTCGACTTCAAGAGCTCCTAATAACTGCACGGTAAGTCAAGAAAGAAAAAAAAATGATATTTAAATGTGCAATATCATTTCAGTTAACACAAAGCTTTGTTGTTTGGAAAGCAGTTTTACTACATCCAAGAATCTCAATACCTACTTCAAATTTACAACTTGATTATTACCGAAATAGTGTGAAATATTATTATAAACTTTTATCACACTTGACAAAGGGCATATTCAGCCATGCAAGTGCTGAACCAAAGTCGCTAGGTCAGTGCTATCTGAACGATCTGCTGGAAATTTACAAGCAAAGGCACGAGACAGTATCTGAGAAGTGAGGATACGAAGTCCTCTCTGAACTAATCTGAATCCATTTAGTAATAACTCCAACAATTGTCAACGCCTCATTTAATGAATAAAAATTTGGCTACAAAAAAAGGCAACTGCTCAGTCAGCCAATAATCTTGGCATTGTGCGTAATTTCACTGTTTAACTTAACGCTTAACCCAGCGCCTGCATGTTTGAATAAGAGCCATGTATGTAATAACTTAAAATTACATTTTACAATAAAAATGACCTTGTCATAATTGTGGAAACTATTAAACTAAGATAACAATAATGTGCACGCTTCTGTTATTTACGATTAAACACTGATTAAACCACCTGTAGTGGCTTCACTAAGCGATGAGGCTTAGTATAGGAGGCTTTACATTATAGGTGCTAATGACTTAATAAATTCATATAAAATCTTTGTCAAATATGTTTGTGTACACAATTGATTGATACAAGTCTTTACTACAAAATATTACATTTTTTATAAAATAGTATCTACAGAATAGAAAAAATTACATATTTTGGTATACATTCCTATTCATTATAATTTCTTTCTTAGTTCGAAGGAAGTCGGGCAGATCAGTTCGAAATACTGTGCTACATTATGTATGTTCACACAGGAGGCACTTAAGACTAGATAACTTACGAACCCTTATACTTGCTGACAATCGACTGACGAGAATTCAATTAGCTACAGATGACGATGGCGATGTTAGCAGTACCGAAGATGAAGAGTTAGATAGGGTAAATATTAATATAATTTCTATTATCTCGTATAAAATTTTTTTCTAAAAGGAGAAAGGGAAAAGTAAATGCGACCAACTGAATAATAATATGCCACCCTCTTTATAGCACAAATTTTCGGTTTCTATTTCTTCCCTATTTTTCACATTATTCTTCAAGATAAAAAATGCTTTCTTAGATTGCGGAAACAATAAACATCAGGTTAAAGATATACTTTTTACTGAAATATTTATTACAAAAATTTTTTAATGTGGGAAGATTATGTTAAAAATTGGTAAAAAAAAATTGTCTGTTTTATCATTACAGTTTTCTCAAGAATTAAATTTAATACATAATATACAATTAGCAGATATAAAAAATATAAAAATAATTTAATTGTTTCACATTTGTATTTTTATTTCAGAATTCGCAAGCTGGAAAAGCAAGGCTAATGTTCCCAAATTTATCCATGTTGGACATTAGCAATAATAATTTAAAGGAAATACCATCAAACATAAATGAACTGAGTAATTTGTCAGTGTTAAATATCAGTGGAAATATAGGTAAATATTCTTGCTGCTATTTACTCATTCAGATGTACCTTTAAATTTTAACTATCCTTATTCTTTTATGATAATTATTTTGATAGTGAAAAACAAAAATGAAGGTAATGATTGTGTTAAAAATGTGATTCAAATGTCTTGTTATTTGATGTATTATATAGCGTGTCCCAATTTATAGGTGTTTAAGCCTTTAACATAAATAAAAAGTTTTCGACATGAAAAATTAATAAAAATAAAATTGGAATAACTAAAACCAGGAACTCTTACATTTTAAAATTTTTATATAAAATTAAAAAAATTATAGTGTAAAATAACGCCATATTATTAGATTTCGAATAAAAAAGTCGCTAATACAATTTTTCGGAATTAGGCAAGAAAATTGTAACTGACCCGAGATTTACAATTTTGAGAAAATTTTAGTTTCAAAAAATTATTTAATACAAAAATATTTAAACTTCTTTCATGTTTTTTATTTGGGACACTATATATTTATAGATAATTAATTTTACTAATTTAATATATTTTTTACCAAATCAATTTTATAGTGAATCAATTAAAAATATGTGTTTCCTTTTTTAACTGTGCAAGTCATTACAGCCCACGTATTATTTCAGTAAATAAGATTCGAGATCTATATGTGTTTATTTTTAGAAATAAACGAACTCCCACCACAAATGGGCCTGCTGTCTCGCTTGTGGAATTTAAACACCAGAGGTACAACACTACAAGAACCACTTAAGTCTATGATTGATAGTAAAAAATACAAAACCATGGACATCATCGGGTATTTAAAATCTGTTTTGGAAGATGCCAAACCTTATGCCAGGATGAAATTAATGATTGTTGGGGTACAAGGCATCGGCAAAACTAGTTTATTAGAACAACTTAGGCAGGAAGGAACAACTAGGAGAAGGCCAGAGGTTGGTTTAATGAAAGCTGTTTTGTATTACTTTTTTGTTGCATAACAACCTACAGGGAAACCTTGAGAATTAATCATAAATACATAACATCTGCATACAGCTATTGCTAACCATTATAAAGTACTAAAAAATTATTCACGTTATGAAGGTAATTATATTGTTGACATGTCAAATATCGAATAACAGATATTAATTTCATACTTGTACAGGATGAACAATATTATTTATTTATCAAACTTGCAAGCATATGTTACAAACAAAGAAAAGTAAAAATTGTGGGAGCAAATTATTTGGATATATTTATCTTTATAATTTTAAGTTATGGATTTGTTTATTTGTCAGCAACAAATTCTGAAATTAAGCAAATTACGTAATTATTAAGGTTATTTTTTATTTTACTTTAAATTTTGGTACCCAAGAATATTTTTAATATATGTTAGCAACCATGGGGGTTTTCAAACGAATGTTTTAGATCATCACCCGGGATATCCTTCAGGATGTCGATACAACTCTTTTAGATTTCTTCTACGTCTACAAAACGCTTTCCTTTCATCGGCAAATACATTTTTCCGACAAGGTAAAAGTCGCACAGTGCCAAATCAGGTGAATACCTTGAGTGGTTGTGATGCCATATTTAGTTAGTTACCTATATGTTTTGTATTGGTTCATCTCTTGGTTTACAGTTAAAGGCGATTTTTAGTAAAAAAATTGGTCAAAGTGTCAATCGATGAGATGGCGCATTATCGTGTAACAAACACCAACCTCCTGCGCGATATTCTGGCTGAATACGATGCACCAAATACTTCAAAATGACAAGATCGTAAACGCAAATTTTGTGATTTCTTCACTTTTGACTTCTCCAAATGAGATTTTTTGGGTTTTGGCTCATCTGGCGCCTTCCACTTCGCACTTTGGCACTTGGTTTCTGGATCATATTGAAAACACTATGTTCATCACCAGTCACAATGTTGTAAAGGAAGTTTTTGTCCTTTTTGGCCTTCTTCGAATGTTAAATTCTGAGCAATTTTTGGTCGTCAGTCAACTTGCGCGGAACAAACCGAGCACACACTTTTCGGTAGCACAAATGTTCTGCCAAAATGTGATACGTTGATGTTTTTGAGATGCTTAATTCCAAATCCATGAGTTTCAATTAAGATTTTGGTTGATCTTTGATTACAGTTTTGATGGAATCTGCGGTGATCACAGTTTTGGTTGGCCAACATGTTGCTCATCAATTTTATCCTCACAACCGTTTTTCAACCATGTACACCACTCATGAACTCTGCCACGGGATAAACAATCATGACCATAAACTTGGTTCATCAATTGAAACATTTTGGTAAAAGTTTTACCAAACTTTGTTCGATGGTCATTTCTGTACCGATAACNCTTAGGGGGTTGAAGATTTTGGTATGCTTTTTTAGCCAAAAGTTGTCCCCCTCAGAAACAAATTTGACCTGTTTTTGGATTTTGCCGAAAAATTCTTCACTACCCTGTAATGCCTTGCGGTACGTTTTCGATGGGCTACACTGTATTTGTAAACATTTAATTAATATAATTCTTAAAATAAGTAACTCTTTCATAAAAATAAATTGAATGTTTAAAATCAAGTTAATGTGACACCTGAGCTTGTCGGCTTTTCCAGATTTGAGCAATGTCAGGTCTAATATATATCAGTAATCCTACACCTTTTTCTTCGTTAATGCTTCCAAGCCTTTCACTTATTTTAGATTTTATGTTTGTAAATGTTAAAAAGTCCAACTCTCACAATTACAATATATAGAAAATTGTACCATAAATTGTTTCATTCAAGGTGTCCAGGAAATCGTGGACAATTTTACAGATTTGGGTAGATAGAAAAAATTCCGATTCAAGTTTATACAGAGTGTTTGTAAATAAGTGTGAAATAAGTATTGACTCGAAATTTGAAAAACGCTTTGGAGGGATAAATGTGCATTTTTTGGAGTGATCCGAATATTTCTACTTGCACCTTTAAATAAAATAGTAACAAAACCTACAATAAAATGTTTTATTTTTTTTCTCAAAAATGGTGCATCTTATGAAAAAAATTGAAGGGACCAATTTCACTCAGAACTGATGGCGGATTTAAAAAAAAATTTAAAACGGGAAAAAATCTGGCATATCATTTTTTTTGTTAAAAAAGGTTGTGGCATTCTCGGACGGACGCCACTGGTGCAAGTAGAAATATTCGGATCACCCCAAAAAATGTACGCTTGTCCCTCCAAAACATTTTTCAAATTTTGAGGCAATATCTTTAAAACTGAAATAATTAATAAAAATAAATAAAAAATTAAAATTTAAACACTGTATCTCGCAAACGAAGCATATTTCGACCTACCTTTATATGAACTTTTTTTTCAACTATCTTTGGCGACCGCCCCCTAAAATATTTTGCACTTATTTACAAACACCCTGTATACAATTTTTTTCTCTGACCTCACCCTGAAGAGCTATTAGGTCTCAATGTTAATTATTGAAAATATAATGACTTTTACCAAAAAATTTTCCGAATTTAATGAGAAAAGTTGTGACGATAAATCTATTTTTAACACTCGACTTCAAGAGCTCCTAATAACTGCACGGTAAGTCAAAAAAGAAAAAAAAATGATATTTAAATGTGCAATATCATTTCAGTTAACACAAAGCTTTGTTGTTTGGAAAGCAGTTTTACTACATCCAAGAATCTCAATACCTACTTCAAATTTACAACTTGATTATTACCGAAATAGTGTGAAATATTATTATAAACTTTTATCACACTTGACAAAGGGCATATTCAGCCATGCAAGTGCTGAACCAAAGTCGCTAGGTCAGTGCTATCTGAACGATCTGCTGGAAATTTACAAGCAAAGGCACGAGACAGTATCTGAGAAGTGAGGATACGAAGTCCTCTCTGAACTAATCTGAATCCATTTAGTAATAACTCCAACAATTGTCAACGCCTCATTTAATGAATAAAAATTTGGCTACAAAAAAAGGCAACTGCTCAGTCAGCCAATAATCTTGGCATTGTGCGTAATTTCACTGTTTAACTTAACGCTTAACCCAGCGCCTGCATGTTTGAATAAGATCCATTTATGTAATAACTTAAAATTACATTTTACAATAAAAATGACCTTGTCATAATTGTGGAAACTATTAAACTAAGATAACAATAATGTGCACGCTTCTGTTATTTACGATTAAACACTGATTAAACCACCTGTAGTGGCTTCACTAAGCGATGAGGCTTAGTATAGGAGGCTTTACATTATAGGTGCTAATGACTTAATAAATTCATATAAAATCTTTGTCAAATATGTTTGTGTACACAATTGATTGATACAAATCTTTACTACAAAATATTACATTTTTTATAAAATAGTATCTACAGAATAGAAAAAATTACATATTTTGGTATACATTCCTATTCATTATAATTTCTTTCTTAGTTCGAAGGAAGTCGGGCAGATCAGTTCGAAATACTGTGCTACATTATGTATGTTCACACAGGAGGCACTTAAGACTAGATAACTTACGAACCCTTATACTTGCTGACAATCGACTGACGAGAATTCAATTAGCTACAGATGACGATGGCGATGTTAGCAGTACCGAAGATGAAGAGTTAGATAGGGTAAATATTAATATAATTTCTATTATCTCGTATAAAATTTTTTTCTAAAAGGAGAAAGGGAAAAGTAAATGCGACCAACTGAATAATAATATGCCACCCTCTTTATAGCACAAATTTTCGGTTTCTATTTCTTCCCTATTTTTCACATTATTCTTCAAGATAAAAAATGCTTTCTTAGATTGCGGAAACAATAAACATCAGGTTAAAGATATACTTTTTACTGAAATATTTATTACAAAAATTTTTTAATGTGGGAAGATTATGTTAAAAATTGGTAAAAAAAAATTGTCTGTTTTATCATTACAGTTTTCTCAAGAATTAAATTTAATACATAATATACAATTAGCAGATATAAAAAATATAAAAATAATTTAATTGTTTCACATTTGTATTTTTATTTCAGAATTCGCAAGCTGGAAAAGCAAGGCTAATGTTCCCAAATTTATCCATGTTGGACATTAGCAATAATAATTTAAAGGAAATACCATCAAACATAAATGAACTGAGTAATTTGTCAGTGTTAAATATCAGTGGAAATATAGGTAAATATTCTTGCTGCTATTTACTCATTCAGATGTACCTTTAAATTTTAACTATCCTTATTCTTTTATGATAATTATTTTGATAGTGAAAAACAAAAATGAAGGTAATGATTGTGTTAAAAATGTGATTCAAATGTCTTGTTATTTGATGTATTATATAGCGTGTCCCAATTTATAGGTGTTTAAGCCTTTAACATAAATAAAAAGTTTTCGACATGAAAAATTAATAAAAATAAAATTGGAATAACTAAAACCAGGAACTCTTACATTTTAAAATTTTTATATAAAATTAAAAAAATTATAGTGTAAAATAACGCCATATTATTAGATTTCGAATAAAAAAGTCGCTAATACAATTTTTCGGAATTAGGCAAGAAAATTGTAACTGACCCGAGATTTACAATTTTGAGAAAATTTTAGTTTCAAAAAATTATTTAATACAAAAATATTTAAACTTCTTTCATGTTTTTTATTTGGGACACTATATATTTATAGATAATTAATTTTACTAATTTAATATATTTTTTACCAAATCAATTTTATAGTGAATCAATTAAAAATATGTGTTTCCTTTTTTAACTGTGCAAGTCATTACAGCCCACGTAATATTTCAGTAAATAAGATTCGAGATCTATATGTGTTTATTTTTAGAAATAAACGAACTCCCACCACAAATGGGCCTGCTGTCTCGCTTGTGGAATTTAAACACCAGAGGTACAACACTACAAGAACCACTTAAGTCTATGATTGATAGTAAAAAATACAAAACCATGGACATCATCGGGTATTTAAAATCTGTTTTGGAAGATGCCAAACCTTATGCCAGGATGAAATTAATGATTGTTGGGGTACAAGGCATCGGCAAAACTAGTTTATTAGAACAACTTAGGCAGGAAGGAACAACTAGGAGAAGGCCAGAGGTTGGTTTAATGAAAGCTGTTTTGTATTACTTTTTTGTTGCATAACAACCTACAGGGAAACCTTGAGAATTAATCATAAATACATAACATCTGCATACAGCTATTGCTAACCATTATAAAGTACTAAAAAATTATTCACGTTATGAAGGCAATTATATTGTTGACATGTCAAATATCGAATAACAGATATTAATTTCATACTTGTACAGGATGAACAATATTATTTATTTATCAAACTTGCAAGCATATGTTACAAACAAAGAAAAGTAAAAATTGTGGGAGCAAATTATTTGGATATATTTATCTTTATAATTTTAAGTTATGGATTTGTTTATTTGTCAGCAACAAATTCTGAAATTAAGCAAATTACGTAATTATTAAGGTTATTTTTTATTTTACTTTAAATTTTGGTACCCAAGAATATTTTTAATATATGTTAGCAACCATGGGGGTTTTCACGCCAATTAAAACACATAATTTCAACAATCGGTTTATTTGCTATGTCGGGACTCTGGCGACTCCAGTGACTGACTCTCGTGCTCACTGACCCAGCGGACCGCGCTCTATCGGCTGACCTCGACTGCTCGCGCATTCCGAAAGGGGTTCTTGCTGACTCAGTAATAGCGATATAGTGGATGTCATCCCTCTTTAATAATTAGCATCTATCATATATACGTGCGCACCGTATTTATAGTAGATTTTTCAATTTACAGTACTTTTCAGTTTTAATAGAAATAATTTGATTGCATTAAGTAGACCATTGATAGGAATTTAAACTGAAAAATCAAGCTTCTAAAATTCAAAAAAGATTCCTTATCTTTTTTAATTGTCCAAGTTTTGTCTTGATCTTTTTGGGATTACTAAACCAAAATGTCTTAATGAATTGGTGGTTCAAAGCCACTATATTTCAAGACAGAATTGTGTTGAAATAAAAAATTTTTGACAATTTATTGGAATACCTCTGAAGATATATTAATAAACTGATGAAACTTGAACTATTTGACTAATTAAAGGTAAAAATTCTCTGAATTGATAAAGTTGTAGCCTTGGAGTCAGAGACCAAAATAATGGCAAAACTCTCCGAAAATTTGGTTAAATACCAGGTGCAATATTTATACAAGGGGCGATAAAAAATAAACGACTTTTTAAAAATAGGAACAAAAAGTTTTTTTGGCAAAACCGATTTATTTTATTCAAAATAATCCTCTTCCAACTCAATACAGCAATTTGCAGTCTAAAAGCATGTCAAACGAATGTTTTAGATCATCACCCGGGATATCCTTCAGGATGTCGGTACAACTCTTTTAGATTTCTTCTACGTCTACAAAACGCTTTCCTTTCATCGGCAAATATATTTTTCCGACAAGGTAAAAGTCGCACAGTGCCAAATCAGGTGAATACCTTGAGTGGTTGTGATGCCATATTTAGTTAGTTACCTATATGTTTTGTATTGGTTCATCTCATGGTTTACGAGATGGCGCATTATCGTGTAACAAACACCAACCTCCTACGCGATATTCTGGCTGAATACGATGCACCAAATACTTCAAAATGACAAGATCGTAAACGCAAATTTTGTGATTTCTTCACTTTTGACTTCTCCAAATGAGATTTTTTGGGTTTTGGCTCATCTGGCGCCTTCCACTTCGCACTTTGGCACTTGGTTTCTGGATCATATTGAAAACACTATGTTCATCACCAGTCACAATGTTGTAAAGGAAGTTTTTGTCCTTTTTGGCCTTCTTCGAATGTTAAATTCTGAGCAATTTTTGGTCGTCAGTCAACTTGCGCGGAACAAACCGAGCACACACTTTTCGGTAGCACAAATGTTCTGCCAAAATGTGATACGTTGATGTTTTTGAGATGCTTAATTCCAAATCCATGAGTTTCAATTAAGATTTTGGTTTATCTTTGATTACAGTTTTGATGGAATCTGCGGTGATCACAGTTTTGGTTGGCCAACATGTTGCTCATCAATTTTATCCTCACAACCGTTTTTCAACCATGTACACCACTCATGAACTCTGCCACGGGATAAACAATCATGACCATAAACTTGGTTCATCAATTGAAACATTTTGGTAAAAGTTTTACCAAACTTTGTTCGATGGTCATTTCTGTACCGATAACTGAAACGTACGGTCACTTCAGATGCTATAACTTCAGTTCTGTTCGTCCAAATATCATGAAATTTTGACAGTACATGAGTGAAGGATCTACCTTTCCAAAGCATAAAATTTCCAATAGATTAAATCACTAGATATAGTGCTAAATAAGTAATGTTATCTCAAAATCAGTGGGATTTAGGTATAGGGAATGCTTATACCAATGGAAAGAGAATTAACAGGTGCATCTACTGGCATTATAAAACACAGGCTGTTCTATTTATAATAAGCGAGTTATTAAACTTTTAATTTGGCACAATTGGTCCGTGTTTTTTAGACGCCCTGTGTAACATGCACCAACTTTCGAATATTCCAGATATTTGGACACGTTTTGGTATTGACCATCTAAAATTTCAGCTTCCTATCTTAAAAATTGAAGGAGATAGAACCGATTAAGTGTAGGTATGTTTTTTTCAAAAATGTTGAAAAAGTCAAAATATTTCAAAAACTATTGAGTTTAAGGATAAAGTAAGGTTATGAAACTTACCTTAAAATTCGATGTAGAATCCAAAAATTAAATAAAAAATAGTACATTCCATTTGAAATAAGCGAGTTGACGTCTACATCCGGTAGAACCGGAAGTTTCACGGCGACGCCAATATTTTCAATCGATAGAACATTAGGAGAAACCCCGTACATAAATTTTCAGAATTCCAGTACGCGTAGTTTTCCAGAAACGTCTAATTGAAGGTCTATCTGGAACACCCTGTATACAGGCTGTTACAAATTCTCTTCTCGCTACAGGGATCTCGGAAACGATAAGAGATACGAAGTAGATTAACTCTTTCACTGCTCCAGACGTATATATTCGCTAAAAATTTATAGGGCTCAAACTGCTCCAGACGGATTAATTCGCTTGAATAGTTAAATTAGATCAGGCTGCTCAAACCGTATATATTCGCAACCATGCGCATTAGTGACTCGATTATTGCAATTGGTATGGCGAATTTTTGCGGGCGAGCTTATACCCATTATGACAAATATTTTTATGGAAAGAGGTACTGGTAATAATACCAAGATTGGTCATCTTTCTTTCAGTTTCTATTTAATACATATACTGTATTTTATTTAAAATAAAATCGTAAAGTTTTTCGTAAATCGTAATTTAACACAACATAATGTAAAACTATAAGTGGTCTAACTGCTCCAGACGTATATATTCGCATGCGATAAACTTTCGCGTACGGCGCGGTAGCTACGTTCAGACGTATTGCGCAGCGAAAGGGTTAAATGGGAGCAAAGTTGAAAAATCAGGGGAGCAACATTATGCCTTTAAAAAATCAAGGCTAACATGATTAATTTTCGAAATATTTGAAAAAAAAACGAAATTTTGGAAATCTGTTTTTGTTTAATTTCAGCCTTGTTTGAGGTGATATTGAAAAAAGAAGAACACTTTCTCATGGCCACTTTTTGCCCTCTATCGAATGGCATAATCAATTTTTATAACGTTTTGTCTCTCCAGGACCATCATCGTCATTTTTTTAAATATGTTTTGTTTCGGAAAATGCATCTTCAATGTATTTGTTTCAAATTTATCTAAATAGTTCGTATCTTTTACCGTTTCCAAAATTTCTGTAGTGAGAAGTGAATTTGTAACAACCTGTATTTATCATAGTCACTTATATTTATTTGCTCTGTATATTTATCACTATAACAGTATTTATTGGAATGTATATATTTAATCACATTAATATTTATTCTTTATTAGACGGAACACTCATATTAAATGGCCTAAGTTAGAACCGACAACTGAAATATTTCAACGGCCTTAACGTTTTCTGTGGTGGTGCCACAATACCACGCTCGCCTCTTTACTGACTCCTACCAGTCGGCATTCCCTTAAAGCATATCCCTCATTTCATTCCTAACTAATTACGGGTACATTAGACAAAAAAATGTCAAAGGACTTCATCTCAGAATTCCACCCTCTTTCTACCCCTGTGTCTGTCAACTATTTTTAGGACACCCGATGTATTATTAAATGTACTTATTTCATCTATAAAATATCTAGTGGCATAGAAATTCTTGAATTTTCAATGATTGTCTCCTATTATTGCTGCCATTGGTTGATAGATGTCATAAACTTAGAAAAGAAACTGTGTAGGATTTCTTGTTTCACTTCTTGAATTTTAGTACTATTTAATAGAAAAACACTGCAAAATGTTCTACACATGACTTTATTATCATTGCCATTACATTCAACTGTACATTCTTCTCTTATACTAACAAATGGCAGCACTCATAACAAAACACCTAAGATAATATAATAACAGACTCCCAATGAGTCTACAAAGCAACGACCGTATTAAGTGTCAGTCTAACATGAACATTAAAAGAAACAAATAAACTGTTACAAAAAAATGCAATAATTATCATTTTTTTAGCACTGGGCAAAGAGAATGGGTAATAAAAATATAAATGTAAAAACTTCCAGAGGGACAAACATGTCCACAGTTGGAGTGGACATTGGTGACTGGGTTTATGAAAAAAAAGTACGTTCTCATTCCTCACACGGTCCGGTCATATTTAGAACATGGGATTTTGGTGGACAAAAAGAGTAAGATATTTATCTCAACCTCTCTAATTAATAAGGTGATTAAACTAAATATTTCCAGGTATTACGCAACACATCAGTATTTCTTATCCAAACGTAGTCTGTATTTAGTAGTATGGCGAATAACAGACGGTTACAGGGGCATTAACGAAATATTGCAGTGGTTAGTGAACATACAAGCCCGAGCGCCAAACTCTCCCGTTATTATCGTCGGAACGCATTATGACGTAGTACAAGAATTTAATCCAAATATTTCCGAAGAGTACCAACAAATTATTAGGGAACGTTTTATAAACATCGTTGATGCAGAGAAGTGTGGCTTACCTCGAGTTTTAGACACAATTGAAATCAGTTGTAAAACTAGGCACAACGTTAAACTCCTTTGTAATTTAATATATGACACGGTGTTTAGTTTACGACCTCCGGGTAGCAAAGAACTGCTGCTGGAACAGAAGGTTCCTGCCACGTATTTAGCGTTAGAAGACGTCGTTAATTATATAGCTACAGAGAGAAGGTTAAACGGTCTTGATCCAGTATTAAACGCAGAGCAGTACAGGAATTTGGTAACATCTGAAATGCAACAGAGATACAATAAAACGTTTAGAGACTGGTCAGAACTGCATCAAGCAACATTATTTTTGCATGATAACGGTAACAAACTGAGTTCACTAATTTTTAATCGATATTAATAGATTTATTAACAATTTTATAGGTGTTTTGTTACATTACGACGATGCCACACTTAAAGACCTTTATTTCCTAGACCCGCAATGGTTATGCGATATGTTAGCTCATGTAGTAACGATTAGGGAAATAAATCCGTTTGCTAGAACAGGTGTTATGAAATTAGATGACTTGAAACACATTTTTAAAGCAAGTAATATAGGACCCATGGATTCGAGAGGATATATCGTAAATCTCCTAAATAAGTTCGAGGTGGCTTTAACGTGGGACTCCAGAACACTGTTAATCCCTTCTCTATTACCATCAGAAGAAGACATATTGATGGCACAAATGTATCCGGGGCAGTTCCATCCCATGGTTAAAGTAAAAGTTCCTTTAAGATCTCGTGGTTGGGCTGTAAGAAACAAAAAAATTACGGTTTCATCAAAGTCTGTTTTGTTTAGGGAAACCAATTCTCGGAGCGGATTTCAAATGACAATGCCTTCTAGTTCTGCTGCCACAATAAACGCTGGTGAGTAGATAATTTATATATTATCAGTAAATATAAGAGCATTTTTATCCAAAATAAGGACATGAGGATATTGAAATCGGTGAAAGATACAGGTTGGATTAAATTAGAAAAAAGTTGCATCATTATAGCATCGCCATTGAAATATGAACAGATCTGATATATTTTTGATTTTTAAACTATTTTGAAAAAACTGAATTTATACATTTTCACGGAACTGTCAGTTTTGATGATTGTATTTGACTCACCTTCAATTTTAGGCCGTTAGATTTCTAAAATAAATGTTTTTGAAGTATTTGTATGTATGTGTTACTTGTAGAGATTTAATTATGTTTTGAATAAAAATCAGCCATCATCAGTAATTAAAAAAAAAATAAAAAAATTACAATTAAGGAGTTTAATTTAGAAATAGAGAAGAATTAAACTTTCTAAGGCTAATAAAGCTCATGGTATCTGAATCATTTTTACGATTCTAGTATTGTAAGTGTTTTTATTTAATTTATTATAAGTACATACTTAATTTTTTTTTATGAATTAAATTTTAATAAAAATATGAAATTTAAGTTTTAACCTCTCCTTGGCTTTAAAAATTACCTCTATTTTTTAATAATGAATCATAAGTACTTAAAAATTATTTCAAAAAGCTTCTGAAATGTATCAAATATGTAAGTAAATTAACATAAGCAAAGCACTGAAAGCAAAATTAAAAATACTTATAAAATCTATAGGATGTTTCCTTGGTTGCCCATAAATTGTGGTGATAAGTTTTGAAAAATTAAGGCCACTTTTTCCTACAAACATGGTTTCTTATGACTCATTTCGAAGATACAGGGAGTTCCAAATTTATATATAATTTTTTTAATTTCTGAATGGCTAAAAGTGTCACAACTAAACTTGATACAAAAAAGCATAGGTGAAGTGTTGCTGTAATAATATCAACATTCATAATTAAACAGTGGCATAAATATGGATACTTGGAAAACTATAATCTCCAATCATCAGATAAATGGTCCAAAAAACATACCACATTTATAGAAAAAGTGGCCTTAATTTTCTATTAACTACTTTCTGAATTTACGATCATTTATTACAAAATATCCTGTATAATTAAAAAATGGTTTTTTGATCAATCCTGTAATTTCCATGAGAAAGTACATAAAAATTGCCATGAAGAAATCTTGCTCAAACAGCAAAAAATAAAATATTAAATTGAGGAATTTGTTCTTTTTCAAAATAAAATTTCAAATATACAGGCTGTTACAAATTCGCAGGGATCTCGAAAACGTTAAGAGATACAAACTAGCTTAAATGGGGGCAAAGTTACATAATCAGGGGATCAACATTATGCCTCTAAAAAAAATCTACACTTGATTTTTTCCAAGTTTCAAGTTTTCGAAATATTTGAAAAAAAAACAAAATTTTGGAAATCTGTTTTTGTTTCATTGCCTTGTTTGAGGTAATATTGAAAAAAGAGGAACACTTTCTGGCCACTTTTTGCCCTCTATCGAATGGCATAATCAATTTTTATATGTAATGTTTCGTCTTTCCAGGATCATCAACTTCATTTTTTTAAATACAACCCTGGAAATTTTATTACATATTTTGCAAGCCTTCATGACCCCCAATACTGTACTGCCTCAACCCGAACCAGATTTAGACGTTTTGTCTCGAAAAATTCATCTTGTTTATTTGTTCCAAAATCTAAATTTTTTATTTAGATTTCTATGTTTATTGAAATATTTCAAAAACTAATCATGTTAGCCTTGATTTTTTAGAGGCATAATGTTGGTCCCCTGATTATGCAACTTTTCTGCCATTTAAGCTAGCTCGTATCTCTTATCGTTTTCGAGATCCCTATAGTGAGAAGGGAATTTGTAACAGCTTGTATACATTATATCTGAAATCTGTGTTCTTGTATCATATGAGGTTATTTATTTGTAACATAATTTTAGTTTTTCCTCTGTTTATTGGGTGTTTTGCTACCTGTAAAAATTAAAAAAATTAAAGGTTTGATAATGAAACATTATTGATTTTTCGAAACATTAATGGTCCAAGATACAGATTTTTTATTTGTATCTTTTTTTTCAGCATGAGATTTTTGGTCAAACAAAAGTATTTTAATAAAAATGATCCTTTACTGGTCCTTTTGTGGCAAAGTTTATGTCTTGAAATTTTTTTATAGGTAGCAAAATACCAAACAAACAGAGAAAAAGTCATTTTAATGGTTCCCTAACAATGTAACTTTTTTCTAATTTGAACCAACCTTTCACTGATTTCTAAATTCCCANATTCTAATTTTATAGGCAAGTGCAAATATTGGCTCGTAACCATAAAAGCAAATAACAGTATAATAAAAACTTCAAGTCGCAGGCAAATATTCCGTATTTAGATACTTATCTGTTACGAAAAACTTTTTATAACTTGTTTATATTCTAATGGATATCGTTCTGTCTTTCTGTCTGTCAACCTCTTTAGCTACTATATTGGCAACAGTTTTAGTACAAATTAATGTTTAGATAATTGCTATAACCTTTTAAATATAGATATCTGAATATTTAGCAAGTTTGAATGATTTGATCAAATTAAGCCAAAAACCTTGTCACTATAGTGAAATTCTTTTTTTATTCCTTGGCTCAACTTCACCTAAGGTTATAATCATATATAATATACTTTGGTAAAATGTACAGTCGATATGAATTTTTATGATAAAAGACATTCGTTTGCATCACTCATATCTGCTTCGTATAGAAATATAGCACATTTAATTCAATAATAGATATACTTGCAAATTGTAGTTTTAAAATTTCATATTTCTCTATTATACCACAGACAATATAGCGTATCGCTACAGACTGCTACTTAAATGCTGGAAATTGGCAACCCAAAATGGAAGCAGGGTCTCCTTAGCCGGCTTCCAGCTATAAAATTTAGCGTGGTAACTCTTCTACTTGGTAATAGGCGGCAGTTCCAGCGGTGGCTTTGTTGCCAAATAATAACTGCTAAATAAATTTAATGCTTTCAGCAACGCACCATTTCCGAATTATAAGACCTTTTTTACTGTATCACCTCACACACCTCTTCTTTCCGAAATTTATTTTCCACATACGGACTTCGGACCTTTTCCATTCAACGCAGAACTGTCATACAGAACCAGGGATGTGGGAAGATTTTTTCAATTATTTTTTCGATTTAACGCACTGTTTCCGAGTTATACGGCATTTTTACTATAACACGACATACCTCTTGTTTCCAGAATTTATTTTCGACATACGGACTTCGGACTTCGTTCTGCATTCAACGCAGAAGGAACATACAGAACCCGGGAGGGAGGGGTTGACATTTTTCAATTATTTTTTCGATTCAACGCACCGTTTCTGAGTTATAAACACTTTTTTATCCTATGACGTCACATACCGTTGGTCCCGATTTTTTTTTGACATGCAGGTTTTGACGTTTTTCACTCGTTCACCATGGGAGATTTATTTGTTCACCATGGGAGATTTTTTGATACTTAAGAGTCTAAGCAAATACTGTTTATTTTTCTTTCATATATTGTGACACCCCGCTCTGCGTCACCCACCGAGTGCTCTACTCAGAACCAAGGGGAAATTTGTTTATATTTCCAGCCATTTCCGAGTTACGAGCAAAAACCATTTTTTTTT
>NW_019417457.1:0-28471 GCF_000390285.2 Anoplophora glabripennis | reverse complement strand
GGGTTGACACTACAGCGATTTCTTAACTTGATTGAAGAAATCCAACTATTTCTGGCGGAAAAGAAAAACGACGTCCCCGAACTCGACAACCCTGATTGGCTGTGTGACTTAGCGTTTCTTGTAGACATCACAAATCACTTGAATGTCTTAAATACGCGACTCCAAGGCAAAGATCAATTGATTTCGCAGCTATACTCTCATGTTTCGTCCTTTCAATGCAAATTGAGTCTTTTCAGGACACAAATCAATTCAGCCAATTACGGCCATTTTCCGAACTACAAAAAAATTATGGAGAAGTTCAATAAAACTGACGTCAATTTCGCTCATGTTGAAAAAATTGATATTTTGATACAAGCTTTTGAAAATCGTTTTGTAGACTTCAAAAAAGTTAAACCGCTATTGGACATTTTCAGCAATCCTTTCAACATTTCACCCGAAAATGCGCCGGAATTAATGCAGCTGGAATTAATAGACATGCAAAATGATGATAATTTAAGAAACAAATTTAATGAAGGTAATTTACTCAACTTCTACCGTTGCGTTGATAAAAACGCTTATAAAGAGTTGCGAATAAATGCATTGAAATGCGCAAGCTTATTTGGATCGACGTATATTTGTGAACAAACGTTTTCAGTGATGAAACTTAACAAAACGAAAAACCGAAACCGTCTGGCAAATGAAAATTTGGAAGCAATTATACGTGTGGCTACAAGTAATGTGGAGCCAAATATAAAAAAACTTGTTAGTTCAATGCAATGTCATGCATCAAAATAATAAAACATGAAATATTACATTGTAATGATTACATAATTATTACAACAAACATTTTTGAAGGTTATTTTATTTTTATCATTGTATTTCATACTATTTAAAAATAAAAAATTTTGTGTTAATAAATATTGTTTGTAGTGGCCTGTCCTTGGCTTATATTTTTACCGAGTGGCCCCTGTTCCGTATAAGTCTGTGCATCCCTGATGTAGAATCATGAAGTTTTTGAGCCAAGTATGAAGATCCTATACCCAATTTAAAGACCCCTAAACAATTCCCTAAAAAGTAATGTTTTTTAACTCCATTTTTGGCGATTTTTTCGATTTTTACAATAATAATCACGAATCATTCAATTTGTAACTAGTCATATTTTGTAAAAAATTTAATTACAAACATTTTTTTCCTCTTCCATTTTCGCCTAAAATCAACTCTTGAAAAGATACATAATTAAATAGGAAGAAAAATATGACATTTTTCGAATTTTTTTAACATAATTGTGCCGCCAAAAGTTAAGGTTAAGCTTATTAATATGAAGAAAATCCTCAAAAAAAATTATGACTAGTTTGGATACCTAAGGGACGAGATATTAATAAAACAATTTTTCACGATTTAGTACAGTCTTATGAAAATGCAGATTTTTTTGGTCTTTCCATCTAGAATGCGCAGCAATTGACAAACANCACTGCAGAATATCATATGATACATACATAGATATTCGTTGATTCTTTAAAAACATTTTTATCAATACCTACATCATACATTGAAGTAAATACAGTAACGCAAAAAACAGATGTTGATAAAAAAGTGTACCGTAAGTACGCCTGGCAACATTAAAGTCTTGTTTATATGTTGCTAGGATACGCTTAGATATGCGGGCCGCTGTATTTGATTCTTCCTAAAATTCTGCTGGTGGTGTACTCTACCGGCAATTCGGAAATTTAAAACTGCTGGCCTATTCCAGGAGCAGTCTGTGGCGATAGCTATTTTGTCTGTGGTTCTACTCAAAAAAGTTAATGAGAAACGCCTGAAAATCAGCCTCCTATGTGATTTCCCCCCTTAATTAAGTTACGTAGAATACAGAAATGGTTATTCTGTACAACTGGATAAATTTCACTATAGTCCTGAAATGCGCAAATCAAAAAGAGAGTGAACTTGGAAATGCGAGCAGCAATTAACTCATTAGGCTTCATCCCCCACTTCACTATTTTGCATTCTACTTTCAGAGCTTTATTGAATTTATGTAGTAGTGATACATTTTTTAAAATAATCAAATTTATAAGAGACAAGAAAATAATTAACTATATTCTTCAGAGCAACAGGTCGAAGAAATACATTATCAGTTAAAATGTCAAACGTCAAACAAGTCCATGACACGTCTTCTGCTCATGTCTTATTTTCCTTCTGGATTCTGGTCGAGACTTATCTCCAGAATATTAGCTGATGACGCGATAATTGATATTATTAGATCATTTTTTATACTGCCTAAAGATGTGGCACAAGACATGGAGTTAGTTAAGCTTCTAGACCTTAAAGCAGAATGGGTACTTTGGCAAACAGGGCTGCAACTGAAATATGGAGATGTCACGCTATTTCGAATGAAGGAGGTTTTGCATAATTCTGCAGCACATTATAGACAATTAAGGTAAGATGACTGATATTTCGTGTCTGTGTTGATATGAACATATGATATTTTTTAATGTTGCAAACATGTTTTATTAATTTTTTAGATTTAAACTTAAACAGGAGGGTATATGGTGTGACGTGGATTTACAAAACATGTCCATTCTAGAAATATACTTTCCAGTGGAATCTTTAATTATTAAACCCATACCAACAGAAAATACTGAAAATAACATTAAGGAGCACTTAGTTATAGACCCTACTTTAGAGTGCACAGCTCAACTTTTAGCTTTGGCAGTTGACCATATCGATATTCTTCTTGAGGATTGGTATCCAACTCTTGGCACCAGATTCGTGCATACATCTGAAGGAAAATATTTAATCACTCGCATAATACCATGTCCTCAGTGCTTAAGCAACGAAAGCGAACTGAATTTAAATGAATTCCCCCACTCCAATTCGCATCTCCTAGATGCAATCAGTCAGGACCAAGAACAGGCTACAGGGTACCAGAATTTGTACAGAATAAGAAAATCTCAGGAATCCTATACTTCTGAATGTGACAGTGGAGTTGGACCAGATTCGGCAGGATCTAGTCGAATTCCTTCAATGGAGGGGCATCCCGGAGTCCAAATAGACGAGCAAAATGGGTCTGAAAAGCCTGTTTATTACTGCTGGATGGTAGAAGAATGTATTTTGGCTGCTTACAATTCTAAAGTTGTAACTTGTCCAACTCATGGGGACTGTCCGTTAGCTCGAATAGCTCCAGACACAGTGAGTATTACTACTATAAGCTTTGGTCGGGTTCTCTACTTCTGAACAGTCTAGAATCTGCGCAAAATTATAAACGCAATAGACAAAATTCTGAACGATTCAGAACTATCTGGATTCTTTTGAAAACCAAAACGCATTATAATTTGTAACATTTGCAGTGAACTGGTGTGTTTAGTAGTGAACTAATAGTTAAAAATCTAATCATTTTCATCAAAGTTTTCATCTGTTTGTTTTTTGTCTCTGGGTTATACCTTAACCTCAAAATAATTTTTTTGCATACCACAAAAAACCTACAATAATTTTCTCTGGTGGAAGTGAAATTCTTTTATATCCAATGTCAATTTTAAGGTACAAATATCATTGTATGTATTTGACAGAAATGTGCGAATATTTCTATTCGCCCTAAAAAGTAAAAAAAAAACATTTATTCATGGGAAAGAAAAAAATACATAAAGCGTTCTGAAAATTCTTTATCTGTAAATAGATGAACGGTATGTTAAAAAAAAAAATTTCATTTGTAACATTATGTAATTCTAAGAAAATAACCCCCAAAATTCCATCGATTTCTTCCAAGCTGGAACTAGCAAATATTAATGTGGAAATACTCGATACATTTCGTAAAAGAAAACCATGAAATGAAAAAAATTACGAAATTTGCGGGAAATAATCAAGGCGATCTTCGCAAATAATAACTATGTATGCACCAAATAATACAGTTCTAAATAATTTGTACTTGGGAGCAAGAACTACTTCGGATAGTTCAGAATGGTTCCGAATCAAGTTCGAATGAAACTAAAATAAACAGAGGGTTGCTTTTGGTGTACAGTAAAATGAAACTGTCTCTCAACAGTAAATAAAAGGTATATTTTATTGAAGACACAAGTGCAGTAAAAAGAAATGTTGTCAGGGCAAGCGTTCATTGGAGAGTCCTTTGTGGAGTCGCTGACAGGTATCAGACTCCAGTCCCTGGCGCCAAACTGCCAACTTCACTGACACTTTTCCTGGAATCATAGTGTCTGTCCCGTGTTGCAAATTTTTGTCTGTTTCTTGTCGCTTGCAATTAGCAAACTGGTCCAGGCTGGCGCACTTAACGTAATGATTATATGGATCACATGCAGACATGTGTACCCACAAAACGTTGCGAAATTCTGAAACGTTTGAAGAAAACTCGAATGTATATTTCCGACTACGCATGATTAGAACAGTTTCGAAGTTATATTTACAGACTTATTCTGTAATTTGTCATTAGCAGACATCACTGAATAAAGACTTCGAATCCTAAAGACAATTTTTAGAAATGTTATTTCATAATTCAATCCTTACAATTTTAAACTCTAACCACACAAACTAATGTTTTTACATGAAATATATGGTATATATTTGTCTTGTGATACAGTTGAACTATTTGACCTAAAATTCATAATCGAGTGACAATTTCAGTTTTTTCTGTCAGTCATTAATTGCATCTAATTTGACTTAACAAACATAAATCTAGAAATAAATTATAATTTAATATACTATAAATATTGTTGCTCCTTTTCTGTACATCTTTCATAATATAAAATTAAAATTCAAGGAAATATTGATCTGATTAACATTAACATCAACAAAAAGACTACTCTAGAGCAGTGGTATTCAACCCTTTTCTTTACAGATCGCTTAATAAGTCTTCACGTACTTTGAGTGGTAAACATACCCCTGATTGAATATCACTGCTCTAGAGGAGTCGGTTGCTAATGGTAATATTCTAACTTCAAAACTGTTTCATAACGATATTATTCTCAGATACAGAATAGAATAAGTCTCATTAACGGCTACTGTTTCACAATGATGTTATTACTTACAGAATAAAAGGGCTAATTGAGTACTTAATAAAGAAATTATGGATGTCAAAACAGATAAGGTTAGATTCAAACATTCAACTAGGGTGCATAGTATAGTCAGTCAACAGCTGATTATTTTGTTCGGTGATTGAAATAAACCACACTGATTGTATGATACTGTCATATTCTCACAGATTTCTTCCAATTCTTTCTATGTCAAAGGTAACTTTCTGTGATAACAATAAACACATGAAGACCAATTAAAACAACTACTCGTGTCATATGAGTTTATAATATATTAACTGATAAAGTAGTTTAAAAAATTAGTAGCTATTAAAATTTTAGATATTTATGGATTTGGGAGAGCGCTACATAATAAAACCCGAAAACATAAAAAAAGGCCGGCTACTGGGTCGTGGAGCCTTTGGTTTTGTTTTTAAAGGCACTTGTAAGATAAGGGGAACAAATAATATGATTGACGTAGCAATGAAGATGTTGCAACCAGTTCAGCCAGGACCTAATGCTCGACAGTCTGCCCTTATAGCTTTTAAGGCTGCTCAAGGAAAATGGGATAGAGACCCACTACAATACGCATGCAAGGCATATTGTACAGCCAGACAGGAGTTAAATATCCTACTGTCCCTGAGACATCCAAATATTGTGCCTTTTGTTGGAGTCTGCACTAGTCCTCTGGCTCTTGTCCTAGATTTGGCCCCACAAGGAGCTTTAGATTTAGTTTTGAGACACTATAGGAGATCTGGTGCAAAAGTTGGGCCATATACTTTACAAGCGATAATATTACAGGTGACACATTGTTATAAAACTCCAGAGAAAGTGTAAAATATTCTTTATTTTAGGTTGCAAAAGCGATAGAATATCTTCATCGCCAACATATAATTTATAGGGATTTAAAATCAGAAAATGTATTGGTGTGGGAAATGCCACCTCCTTTTGTTGACCATCCAGATCATCAAGTCCACATAAAAGTTGCTGATTATGGTATTAGTCGTCTTACTTTACCATCTGGAACAAAAGGATTTGGAGGAACGGAAGGATTCATGGCCCCAGAAATTATGAGATATAATGGAGAAGAGGAATATACGGAAAAAGTGGATTGTTTCTCGTTCGGAATGTTCATTTATGAGTTATTAACTCTCCATCAGCCTTTCGAGGGACATGAATCCGTTAAAGAATGTATATTAGAAGGTGGAAGACCTCCTCTGACATATAGGGTGAGTAACATAATTTGCATAAAATGCTGTAAGTAAAAGGTTGTTGTACAAATATTACCACTTTCTCTACTCATTTTTGGGTTTTATGAAAATTAAAAATTAAAACAGACACATTTTAAGAGACATTTTTATAAATATTTTTAGGAAACACTCTATCCGAGTTACTTCTTAGATTTAATGGTCTTGTGTTGGTCTCAACAACCCAAAGACCGACCTTCAGCAAGTCAGATAGTATCGATTGCAAGTGCTCCAGAATTTACTCACTTAAGTGATGTGGTATCATTGAAGCACCAGGCCCCAGTGGTGGCTACAGCTAGTGCTCCTGTAACGTATATAACAGGTATAATAATGAGTAACTGTAAAAAGCTGTAAACAAAAAGAAACTAAATTTTTTAGATGATGGTCTGTCTGGCTCAGAAATGTGGTTAATGTGCGCCAATTCCAGAATGGACCTCCTCCTTGCCGCAGACAGGGGTTGGCTTCAATACCACACAATGAATTTGCCTATAAAAGCAACTGCTGCCTGTATCGTTAGTGATTCAGTTTGGATAGGTGATTATGTTGGGAGAATACACGCATATTCGTTAGTATATATAAAAATTATTCTGTTATTTAAAAAACTGAATAAATCTTTTTTTTTGTGATGAAAATCACATTTATTCTAGTTTTGTACAAGTGGTGATATAGTTTATATATTTTTCTCTTTTTAGGGCAAGTGATGGTCGTAAATTATTCTTTTATACCTTAGAAAATGAGCCATATACTCAAGTAGAAGCGTTACTTTATTTACCGACATTGAGAAGAGTTGCATGTGCATTATCCAATGGTAGACTGTTTTTGGTTAATTCTGAAACAAAACCTTTAACTCCTACTGCCGCCGAAGGTACGTTCGTCATGACAGAACTCGGATCCACATCTGTCATTAATTGCATGTGTGGAGTTTTTAATGGAACTGAAAAGTAAGTGTAACTTATATCTATTACAGTTCAAGATATTTCATCTGGTCGGTGAAATGCAGAAATTCGACCAATGTTTAAACAAGCGCCAGAGCTCTCCTAATTGACGGATTCTAATTTTTCAAAAAACGTTTGAAAGCTTGAGAGCCCTTCTATATGTGATTAAATTTTCAAGTATCTAAGGGCCTTGGTTTTTGTGTGCAAAATTTTGAAAAATTGCAATTTTTTTTCAAAATCTGGATTGCTAAATTATGCAAAATCTATCAAATCGATTTTGATGAAATTTGGTGTGATGATGTAGAAGAGGGATGCACATACCGCGGCCCGCTGTCGATGTTTATGCGGCCTGCCAATGAATTTTAAAAGTATTCTACTTGCCGCGCTCCGGTCCAAGCATATTATTACGAGACTAGAAATTTGTCGCATCAACTAGATTACAGATTCGCGAAACACGTCGATCTCCGAACAAAGTGGATGGTTCTCGATGTTTGGTGACTCGTATAAATACGACGCATCGCCGGCTACCGGGGCAGTTAAGTTTAAGTTTTGACTACGGATAAGCGAACGTTATACTGTTTGAGAACTATAATCTTTGACGAGTAAATATTTCGTCGTTCCAACTTGGCTTTTACCGACTGTAACATATAATATTAATTTTGATATGGATAAACCAGGCCCCAGTAAGAAACGTAGTCGTAAGGTTGAAGATGAAAATCGGCAGTTTTATTATATTTGGACCGAAAAATACTTTTTTATTTCATCACATAACAAAATTGTCTGTTTAATATGCAAGAGTAGTGTTTCTATTTCGAAGGAATATAATGTGAAAAGGCACTATGAAACCCAGCATCCAATTTTTATCAAATCAACTGGCGAAAATTGAACGCAAAGAATTTCCACTTTACAACGGAAACTAATAGGCCAGCAATCTATGTTTACAAAACCAATTCAAGATGCTGAAACAGCCACTGAAGTTAGCTTTGAAATATCTCGAATAATAGCGAAAACTTGTCGGCCTTTTAAAGATGGTGAGTTTGTTAAGCAATGTTTGGATATCGGCGCAAAAAAAATTTGTCCGGAAAATGTAAAGAAGTTTGAAAAAATTCAGTTAAATCGGATGACTGTTCAAAGAAGAATTACCGCATTAGCAGATAATATAGAAGAGCAATTAGCTACGAAATCGAGAAGTTTTGAGTATTTTTCTATAGCGCTCGACGAATCTACAGATATAAATAAGTTCAACTTCTCAACTACTAATATTTTTACGAGGTGTAACGCAAAATTTTGAAGTGAGTGAAGAACTAATTGGTATGAGTTCTTTGACAAGTCAAACCAGGGGAAGTGACATGCTCAAAGCTCTTCTAGAAAAATGTTCTATAATGGATTTGGATTTAACGAAAATATCTGGAATTACAACTGACGGAGCACCTTCAATGGTTGGAAGTACATCTGGGATAGTAACTCTGTTAAAAACATATTTACAAACTAAAAACATAAATAACAAGGAATTAATGCAGTTTCATTGTATTATACATCAAGAGGCCCTCTGTTCAAAATTATTGGGATTTGAAAATGTTATGAAAGTTGTAGTACCCACCGTAAGCTTTATAAAATCACGAGGTCTCAATCACCGACAATTCAAACAATTTCTCGAGGATATTGAAAGCGAATATGGTGATCTCCTGTTTTACACTGAAGTAAGGTGGATAAGTCGTGGGTTGACACTACAGCGATTTCTTAACTTGATTGAAGAAATCCAACTATTTCTGGTGAAAAAGAAAAACGACGTCCCCGAACTCGACAACCCTGATTGGCTGTGTGACTTAGCGTTTCTTGTAGACATCACAAATCACTTGAATGTCTTAAATACGCGACTCCAAGGCAAAGATCAATTGATTTCGCAGCTATACTCTCATGTTTCGTCCTTTCAATGCAAATTGAGACTTTTCAGGACACAAATCAATTCAGCCAATTACGGCCATTTTCTGAACTACGAAGAAATTATGGAGAAGTTCAATAAAACTGACGTCAATTTCGCTCATGTTGAAAAAATTGATATTTTGATACAAGCTTTTGAAAATCGTTTTGTAGACTTCAAAAAAGTTAAACCGCTATTGGACATTTTCAGCAATCCTTTGGAATTAATGCAATGCAGCTGGAATTAATAGACATGCAAAATGATGATAATTTAAGAAACAAATTTAATGAAGGTAATTTACTCAACTTCTACCGTTGCGTTGATAAAAACGCTTATAAAGAGTTGCGAATAAATGCATTGAAATGAGCAAGCTTATTTGGATCGACGTATATTTGTGAACAAACGTTTTCAGTGATGAAACTTAACAAAACGAAAAACCGAAACCGTCTGGCAAATGAAAATTTGGAAGCAATTATACGTGTGGCTACAAGTAATGTGGAGCCAAATATAAAAAAACTTGTTAGTTCAATGCAATGTCATGCATCAAAATAATAAAACATAAAATATTACATTGTAATGATTACATAATTATTACAACAAACATTTTTGAAGGTTATTTTATTTTTATCATTGTATTTCATACTATTTAAAAATAAAAAATTTTGTGTTAATAAATATTGTTTGTAGTGGCCTGTCCTTGGCTTATATTTTTACCGAGTGGCCCCTGTTCCGTATAAGTCTGTGCATCCCTGATGTAGAATCATGAAGTTTTTGAGCCAAGTATGAAGATCCTATACCCAATTTAAAGACCCCTAAACAATTCCCTAAAAAGTAATGTTTTTTAACTCCATTTTTGGCGATTTTTTCGATTTTTACAATAATAATCACGAATCATTCAATTTGTAACTAGTCATATTTTGTAAAAAATTTAATTACAAACATTTTTTTCCTCTTCCATTTTCGCCTAAAATCAACTCTTGAAAAGATACATAATTAAATAGGAAGAAAAATATGACATTTTTCGAATTTTTTTAACATAATTGTGCCGCCAAAAGTTAAGGTTAAGCTTATTAATATGAAGAAAATCCTCAAAAAAAATTATGACTAGTTTGGATACCTAAGGGACGAGATATTAATAAAACAATTTTTCACGATTTAGTACAGTCTTATGAAAATGCAGATTTTTTTGGTCTTTCCATCTAGAATGCGCAGCAATTGACAAACAGTTTTTACAGCAACTTGTATAAATAGGAAACCGATATCTAAGGAACCGTATGACAGCTCGTAGAAATCAATTAGGTACTTGTAAGATACATAATGTATAATAATTCTCCTTCAAACTGCTATTGTTGATTAACTTAACGTCCATATGAGTGATAGCAACTCCGCGGTTCTCGACGTAGCGTATTATTTGAAATTCGCAGGTGTAACATATGATGTATATTTCAAGCTTAGGCATCCAAACAAAGCCAGCCAAGTGCACGTTGTCAAATCTAAAGGCTTAGTACTTTGGTCACTAGCGAATGTACAGAAACTCCCGTTAGACTTTTAGATGTATCTCCGTACCCGATAAACCTCCTTAAGCCCACGTTTTTTTTTATGCGTATAGAGAAATTTTAATTTCTAGTGATATTTGAAAGCCAAAAATCTCCGTGGATATACGATTCTCCCAAACCAAAACAGATACCGCCTAGTCTATATAATCACAAAATACATTACAATATTATTCCGTTAACATGTTAAATATATAAAAATAGAACGAAGAAATTAGGTGCACTCTTAAGCCACGTGACCACCGAGCAGGTAACCCAACACTGCACGATTGGTACTGGTAATGAATCTAGTGAAAAATTGCACCAATCACAGCCGATGAAACAAAATGTTTTAATGTAATTTTAACAAAATTTAATTGCCAACGTGAATGAAATAAAATTACTGGTCATGTGGCTTGTAATCATTTATGAAGGCTCTGGAGTTGTAACAATTTTTTATATATTTGTGTTTTAGTTGTTGTGAATTATGGTGTGGGGAAATGAATGGACAAATATCGATATACACTATAAAAGATCATGTAGTTGCCGGTCACGAACTTCTAAACCACTATCAACCTGTGATAGAAAAGGTGGATGTAATGAATTTGGTTTCTGTCGACAATAATGTCTGGTCTTACGTACGTCCTGGTTGTATTGTATATCAGTGGGACACTAAGACGAGAAGCATCGTTAATAAACTGGACTGTTCCAAACTGGTGCCTTGCTCTGAGAGTCTAAAATCTATCGCCATCGAGGAGCACTTAAGTCCGACAAATTGTCAGGTTAGTAAGCATTTTGAAATATTTTTTTAAAATTCGTTTCTTTCTAGTGATGCTAAGAATTTGAAATTTAAAATTATGTGATCAATTGTAAAACAGAAGATTGGTTCCAATTTTTAAATAATTTTATTAAAAAGACTAATTAAAATTATTTAACATGAATTTTGTCAATGTTTGAAATTTTACTCTTGCGCAAAAAAAATTATTACAAAATATTTCATTTCGAATATTTACTGTGTCTGATATAGTTTGTGGAAGTTCGTACATAACTACTAGGGCTGTGAATTAATTTTGAGGGATTGTTTTTTAAAGTCAAGGCTTTAGTGTGAAAAATTGTGTACATTATTATTTTTCAAAGTATTGTCTATCGCTACCCATTTTTCTGGCAGCATATGGATTCCTCATCAAAAGAACAACTCATCTTTTGATGCTATCCACCAATCGATCCAATGGAGTAATAACTGGTAAATATAGTGGGTGGGATAAACATTCCATTTCACCGTTTCTAAGTATTTTTTAACTTCATGAGCAACATGTAATCAAGAGCTGTCATGTTGAAAAATTACTTTATCGTGCCTTTGCTCGAATTGCAGCTGTTTTTCCTTCAATGCACAGCTCAAACGCATCAATTGTATTCTGTAGCGTTCACTAGTGATGGTTTCATTCAGTTGAAGCAACTCATTGTACACAACACTAAGCTGGTCCCACTAAATACAGAACATGAGCTTTGAACCATGAATATTCGGCCTTGCCATCGATATTAATGCATGACCAGGTAAACCCCACAGTTTTCTACGTTTAAGATTATCGTAGCGTATCCATTTTTCACCGTTAGTGACGATACGACGCCAAAAACCCTTTCTTGTTTGACATTAAAGCAATTGTTTACACTTAAAAAATGCCGTTCAACAACTCTCAGCTTCTATTTGTATGGCACCCAATTTCCTTGTTTTTGAATCATACCGAATGTATTTAAATGTTTGGAAATTATCATGCGATCAACATTCTACAATTCGGCAAATTCATTTTACATTTGACATGAATCTTGGTCGAGTAATGCTTCCAATTCCTCATCTTTGAACCTTTTCAGTTGACCAGGGCATTCTTTGTCAACTATATCGAAATCACCATTTCTGAAACGTTGAAACCAATAGTCACATGTTTTTGTCTATGGAGTATGTTCACCATAAGTTTCCAACAGCACTTGATGACTTTCAGCAGCAGTTTCTTTTGAATTAAAAGTAAAACTTCCCACACTTTTATAAAACTGTCTGGGGGTCGTTTAAATTATACTTATGAGGATTATTTTAATTTGTTTGTTATTTACGGAAAAAAAGCAGCAGATTCTCTACATGATCTTGAAATTACTTTGTAGAATCCGAAAATGCAATAATATATAGGGTGTCCCATTGAAAATAACGAAGTTGGTGTCGACTTTCAGTATAACCGGAAGTGCTGGAGAGTTCTAGATATTTTGGTTGTGTTCGCACTAGGAACATTGCCATGTTGCCAAATTGGGACACTGTACAGCACAATTTACTTCCAACAAATTATAAAAAATGAAAAAGGTCAAAGGAATTAAAACCAAAAACTCGTATTTTATGAAGTGGAAATGTCTACATTTCGTCCACATTTGTTCTGTTGCCACTACATCACTCTGCCACAAATAGCTTAATTCTGCTATGGTTGGCAACACTGGAACAAAGCAACATGTCTTCTGAAACATCAAGAAGTCTAAACCAATGACGTGGTAATCAACCAAGTGTTTAGTCCTACCATTGCTATTATTGGCTAATATAAATGAAATGTAATTTTTTAAATTTTAACAAATTCCGATAAAAAATGGCAAACAAAAAAGTAAATGATATTTATTCACTTCATGTTATAAGTACATTCTTTGTGTTTATGTAACATTTTATACAGGTTCGGAATGTCCCCATGGTACATCAGCCGCTTCGTGAGAGCGATAAAGTAGTCGTAGAAATCCGTGCGATAGAGAAAGGATGGCTATAATGAAGGCATCTCATAGTCACCGCCCGTTTCGCCCTTCCACAAATAAGATAAGATCCACTTCCATTCAATGACCGGTGGTCATCTTTATTTTCGTCGTTTGCCTTTTCTTTAATAGATGTCACTACTTATACAATTCCGACTCTGGTATTGCGATATGTTAATACAATCCTTTAACAGAGGGCAGCATAGCGCATAACAAAGAAAACTTTTTACAGTAGCTAGTAGATACCTCTGTTTGTAAATCTAGTGACCTTGTTTCCCCTACTGAGAAGTTATTCAAATGGAGTATAGTGCTCAGGTGCATTTAAAGTTCATTTAGTTGTTATTTAAGTATACTTTGCCTTCTGTTAACGGATTGTATTAACATATCGGAATACTGGAGTCGGAATTGTATAAGTAGTGACATCTATTAAAGAAAAGACAAACGTCAAAAACAAAGATGACCACCGGTTGCTGAATTACAAGTGGAAGTGGATCTTATTTATGGAAGGGCGAAACGGGTGGTGACTATGAGACGCCTTCATTATAGTCATCCTTCTCTATCGCACGGATTTCTATGACTTACTTTATCGCTCTCACGTAATGGCCGATGTACCATGGGGACTTTTGAACCTGTATATAGATTTTCACTGAAAGATACTTTTCTCAAGCTTTCTTAAAAATCATTTTAGGTAACAAGCCTGGTAGTGTTAAAAGAAGAACTATATATAGGAACTACTTGGGGTTGTGTAATAATAGCAGAAAAGAACACATTGCGTCCGATTACTATATTCCGCCCCTATGAAGAGGAAGTGAGAGCGATAGTTCCCCTGGCTGTTGGTAGAAGTAATAATGGTAGCCATGATAACACCCCGTTATTAGCAACCATTGGCAGAGGATACCGTAACCTTTTGTCAAGATATACCGATATATCCTTTAGTGTTGGAACTCCTCTACCTAGCCCTGTAGCAAACTCTGTTTCTTCAAAGCCAAATATGTTTGTTTTATTATGGCGAGCAGAGCACTGGAATGCTGTTTAATTTTCTTTTATTATTGAAATCATTCCATTGTAACTGCATTTTATCTTTTTTACAAAGTCACAAGGTGATAACTGTTTTATATTTAATATCAATTATAAATTAATCATTTGGCTAGGCTGAAAACTCCTTAATTCCGAATGTGTAATAGCTTACATATTTATTTTGATACATTTTTCTGATGACTTTTTTAATTTTACATCACTGAGTAATGTATTTAAAGTTTGCAAATTTTTTAGACTGTTTTTTTAATATTAGACTGTGATTGTACTCTTGTCATTTGTTTTAATTTTATTACTTCATATAATAAAATTGATAATTTGTTCTAACGCATTTTTGATATACGACAAATATTGTACAGTGTCTTCATAAATGTCCGAGTCACACGTGACCAAATTTGTTTTGGTGCGCAGTAAATTGATTTTTTTAAGTTGGCATTTCAGAAATTGCCAAGGAAAAATCACCAACTAGGACGGACCTTAGATTAAATGTCAATCCAAAGACGTTCGTAATTTTTCGTGTTTTTATGCCTGTCTGTACAATTTAGCAGTGTTTCTGTGCTTTTCTACAAATTAATCTTTGTTGAGTAAAAATGCCGTTTACACTGAAACGAGACGCATTTATTATGATGACATATATTCACAGTGGTACACAGAATGCAGATAGAAGTTGGTCTCACTCTACGCAGTCTCGCATGGAACAATCTGTCGAGGCCTATCCTGATGCTAATATTATACATACTCAATGTGTTTAAAAGATGTGGGGAAAAACATTGCATTTGCAAGGTCAAATCGACAGGCGGACCTACTGTTTTAACAGAAAATATTAAGAGCCGGCCAGACACGAAGGGGAATTTTGAGCGAACCGGCCCGCCGTCCAAATCTGCCATTCTGTACTGCTGATCTGATTTGCCAAAGATCTGATAGTTTTATGTCCACACACGCAAAGATGAAATATCAGATCGTTAACAGAACAAATCGGTTGGTTAATGGCAAAATATCTGGAAATTGAAGGGGGTAGGACAGATATTTTATACTAGTATGAAATCCTGACGGCATATTTTCGCGTAAAATATGCCTGAAGCGAAAAAAAAAGGAAAAAGCAAGTAGGTCGGTTCAGATGGATAAAAAAGTGGATTAAAGAAAAAATAAAATATGGGCATGTCTTTAGTACAGGAAGTGCGTCAAAATGAGACTACTTTTCATAAACTCTACCAGGTCTTCGTAAGCTTGTTGCTTCAGATTCTTATTCATGTAACTTTTATCTCTTATTTTCCATAAACATGCTCTTTATAAAGTTCTATGAATTCAGACAAGATTTCACGAGTGCATTCCATAATTATTATTAACAATAATACCCTAAATCCAGACGTACTAACAGAAATACTTATAAATCGTCTGTCATGTGGTCAGCCACTAACAGACACAATACATGTTGTAATCCGTGACGCAACAGAACTTTCAAAGGACCCAATGTTTCAACGATCTGGACTGCCAATAGCAACTAACGTACGGAGCAAAGCGAAAGCGGGGATTGATCGGTGCCAGATCAAATCGTTCCAAATTCTCCTTCATGTGTAGCCGGCAATAGAAGATATTCCACAAAGAATGGTGCAAAGATACCAGTTTCTCAGTTATCTACTCAAACACGTACTGCGAAAAACTAAATATACGAGGTCTGTTAGAAAAGTATCCACTATTTTCATTATCTCTGAATGAAAGTGGATTACAAAAAAGGACGACCCTCTTAATTTTAAAATACTTTTCCAATATAGAAAGGCATAATAATTCAAATTATCTTAGAAGAGTATGATTATTGTCCAAGTACATATAAATATAAAAATTGATTTTTTTTCTATTGAAAAGAGAAACATTTTGCAGATTAAAGTTCAATGTTTTTAAAGAAATATAATACATACTCCACTGAACTATCCTGTCTTAAAAAAATTTTGTTATTCATCGCATCTAGTGTTACCTCTCTTCTATTATCTATGGTGTTACCTAAGCGCCGTTTCACACTAGCCGGGCTAGCTCACGTAATTTAATTTTCAAACCGGTTTGGCTGATATTAGTCTCGGTTGCATTTTTATCACAAGGGATGGATTGTAGATGCATTGCAATTATTTGGCTTGGCTATTGCCGATGTCGTCGTAGTAAAAATAATCAAAGGTTTTATTAGTAGTTTTGTCCCACAGGACAGGTCCGGCTTCAACCAGTGATATAAAGTATTCAATATCTATTTCTGTCGTACAAACATTCGACATAGTTGCGTACGAATATTTAAAATAATTGACCTGTTCTTTTCAATGAAACCGGACTTCTGAACCCAGTAAGCACCCGGCAAGTGTGAAAGCTTCAATAAAAAACCATGCACTAACTTCGGTCGCCAGTTAGCCGGTGTACGGCAGCCGGGCTGGCAATGGTGGCGACCGACTACAACCTGCCGGCCTTTTGCCAGATAGCTCCTTCTGTCACTTGTGAAAGCTGCCATAAGACTCTATAGACCTTGCTGCCGGGTAACCGGATCCAATTAAGTGTGAAATGGTCCAGTGGGACTTGGACATTTATGACCTATCCTACAACATAAAACCTTTTTAGAAACTTTACGTGCATTGATTGCAATGTCAACTTTAAATATAATAATACTCTAAGAAAATACTTGGAGGATTCCATTCGTTCTTTTCTACTAAAGAAAAGGCCCTTAAAGAAACTTTAATAATTTTAAAAGCATCTACTGCAAAAGAATTAAAAATATTAGATAAATTTGTTAATAATAAATTTGATAGTTCATTAGAACCAAAATATGATCATACCTACATTTTATTAATATTTACATTACTACACAACATAACAATTGTAACAAATTTGTTAATATACTCAAATTATGTTTTTATTATAAAACAAAAATACTTATTCCTATTTTTCAAAATTTACAATATAAAAATAATAAACATTTCTGATGAGCAACTTAGCTTACGTTCAGTCGTCGTTAAATATTTCACTTTCATTTTATCTACAAATTTTACAATAGTTTTGTCTTACGCCTCGTAAACGGTAATGACGGATAAGTCAATGTTTGCCTAGAATATGGAATACATTTTTGCAAATTGTCGTTTCTATTAGTACATGCGTTTCTATTGAATTATTGTTAATATATTTGTTGTTCATGTGCCAATAACCGTACTTGATGAACTTTCTGAATAGACATTTTTCTCATTTCTTTTTGTGTAAATTTACAATTAAAGGACCCCGCACAAAATGAATAGAAATTGGGTTCCGCTAGATTTGGCTGGAATTGTGATATTATTATGTTATAGTTCTCGACATTCTGATGAAAAGTTGTCATGGGCCTAAAGTGATCCTATTGATAGTTTCAGACATATAGAGGGGGGAAATGTGTGATTTTGGCTGTAGGACTGAGTAAGCTTCACGAAGTTTCAAGTTGATGGATTCAAAAACTGAGACATGTAATGAATTTTGACCAGTAGGTACAATGCTTTTGAGATCGCTGAACCTGAATTCTTGGATAACTTAGCTATCTAAGGTTACCTGGAGGTCAGGTAAAGGTCGTTTCAAGTGAAACTGAAGAAAACACTTGTATTGAATTTTGACCAGTGTGTATAGGTTTTTGGGCTCACAGAATCTGAATCTGGAGATAGCGTAACTCTAAAGGTCACCTTCAAGACAATTCAAGGTCATTTCAAGATGAAACTAAAGAAAAGGCTTGTAATGAATTTCAACCAGTGCCTATATAAGTTTTTTTGGGGAGGAACTGAATTTGGCGATAGCTTAACCCTACAAGGTCACATTTAGGTCAAGGTCAAGATCATTTCAAGGTCAAAGTAAAAAAGACAAGGCCTTTCACGAATGTTAACCTGTAAGTATGTATGCTTTTGAGGTTGCTGAACCTGAATTCACGGATAGCTTAGCCCTATAAGGTCATCATTTCATTTGATTTAATCTCAATTCAAGCTATCCCCGAATTCAGGTTCAGCGACCTCAAAAGCATTGTACTTATTGGTCAAAATTCATTACATGCCTCTGCTTTTGAATCCATCAACTTGAAACTTCGTGAAGCTTACTCAGTCCTACAGCCAAAACCACACACTTCCCCCCTCTATATCTCTAAAACTATCCATAGGATCACTTTGGGCCCGTGACAACTTTTCATCAGAATGTCGAGAACTATAACATATCACAATTCTAGCCAAATCTAGAGGGACCCAATTTCCATTCATTTTGTGCGGGGTTCTTTTTCCTTAACGTTTTAGAGATTTTTTTATTTAATAAACATGAATACCAAGAAACAGACGATAATATGTAAACGTAAATTCCACAATTGAACTTTGTAGTTTGATTACTTATTGTTATTTCCAAGTGTGTTTAGCCCACAACTGCTCTTCAAATAAGAGGTGTTTAAATTAAATTTCTTTTAATTTATTAAATTACACTTAGAGAAAAAAGAATTGTTACCTGGACTTTTATAAGTAGAAATGGCTAAAGGGGCTTATAATAAACGTAAAAATAAATAAATGGGTGAACGGGATTGGTGGAGGGTTGATTTGAGGTGTTGAAAAGGGGTGAAAAATCGTATTGCGATTTCCGGAGAAAGTTGATGTCGAAACAAAATAGTATCTAATACAAATATGCAAAAATCTACAAGTTTTGCAGAGGTCACTTTGTAACATAACCTCAAAATTTCCGAAGAAAATGCGAAAAATCGTATTTTCCGCAAAAATAATTTAATTTTGTCCAAAGTTGATGAAAGTATACCAAAATTATTCGACTTAGATGATAATCCTGTACAAAAATAAAGTTTACAGTCAAACAATGAAATACAGTAATCACTAATCAGTTTTTGATTTTTTTTTTAAATATTTATTTATTTATTTATTTATTTGGAAACAACTTTAAGACAGGACGGAGCCCAATTATAAGGCAGGTATAATACATATTAAAAAAAAAACATAATATTTGCATTAACATAATTAAAACACAAATAGAAAATACACACTATAAATACATAAAAATAGCGACCTAACTTCTATTGAGGATACATATTTTAATACTGGGAGCATTACAACAAAAAATATCAAGATGATCCAGATAACGATGATAATTTGTGCACATAACATTTTTTATTGGAGAAAATTTAAGAATATTTGTTCTTGGTCTCTTCAAATAAAATAAATAAATGTAGCGAGTTCTACATCCCAAAATATTAAAATTCAAATACTCTAGTAATTCCCTACAATCAGTCATCCCATTTACAATCTTAAACAAATACAAAACAGAAAAATAGAGCCTTCTTTGAGCTAATGTCATTAAGTTGAAACCTGGTTAATAGTTTGGGATTGAGGGATTCCGCGAGGTGGATAGGTATTATCAGATTTGACACTTAGGTATTTAAGAAATTGCCTCTGAATCTTTTCTAGACTGTTTTTATGAACTTCATAGCCTGGATTCCATACCACATTAGCATATTCAAGTTTAGAACGAACCAGTGAATAATAAAGCAGTTTAATAGTGTTCACCGAGAACTGTTTAGAGTTGCGAATGATAAATCCAAGAGATTTATAGGCTCTTTTGGTAATGACATTAATATGATTAGCAAAAGTTAGTCTGGAGTCGAACAAAACACCTAAATCTTTAAATTGGTCACATTTTGTTAAACATACAGTATCAATGTTATATGCATACTTAATAGAATTAAAATTGGTCTTTCTAGAAAATGACATACAAAAACATTTTTTGATATTAAGTGGCAGGCAGTTAGTGTCACACCAAGAGTTAACCGCTAATAGATCAGATTGCAGTTTCAAACAGTCCTCGACGTTTTCGATACTCCTGAACAATTTTAGGTCATCTGCATACAATAATGTATTACTGTCAATATTCATATTTATGTCGTTTATGAATAAATTAAACAAAAGTGGTCCTAAAACCGAACCTTGAGGGACACCTGACGTTGCGTGTATATTAACAGACTTGAAACCACGGTACTGAACATGTAATATTCTATGAGACAAATAGGACTGCAGAAAATGAGTAAAATTTAGTGTTAAGCCATAAGAAAATAATTTTTCCAGTAAGAAACCATGGTCAAGTCTGTCAAACGCTTTAGACAGATCAGTATAAATAACGTCAATCTGACCTCCCGTGTCTAAGACTTCTGATACATGCTGATTAAAACATACTAAATTTGATACTGTGGACCTACCTGTCGTGAAGCCATGTTAATTTGGAGAAATCAGAGATTTAAAATTAAAAGCCTTGTATTCATATAAAACAATTTCAAATAATTTGCTAAAATTGGATAAGATTGCTACCGGCCTGTAATTCTCAATTAGAGTTTTGTCATCTTTTTTAAAAATAGGACAGATCTTTGACTATTTCCATAGTGTAGGAAATACTAAAGAACCTAGTGATAAGTTAAAAATGAACGTTAAAGGCTTGTATAAAACGTTAGCATAATCTTTTACAAAAACGCCGGAATTCCATCCGGCCCTGATGTAAATATAAATATACAGGTTGTTACAAATTTGCTTCTTACTACAGGTATCTCGGAAACGGTAAGAGATACGAAGTAGCTTAAATGGTGGCAAAGTTGCGTAATTAGGGGACCAACATTATGCCTCTAAAAAATCAAGGCTAACATGATTAGTTTTCGAAATATGTGAGAAAAACCGAAATTTTGGATATCCGTTTTTCTTTAACTTCAGCCTTGTTTGAGGTGATATTAAAAAAAGAACACTTCCTCATGGCCACTTTTTGCCTTCTATCGAATGGCATAATCAATTTTTTTATGTAACGTTTCGTCTCCAGGACCATCAACTTAATTTTTTTAAATACGACAAATTTTTTGCAAGCCTTCATGAGCCCCAACATTGTACTGCCTCGGCCCGAACCAGATTCAGATGTTTTGTTCGAAAAATTCATCTTCAATGTATTCGTTCCAAATTTATCTAATTTTTTTTTTAGATTTCTATGTTTCTTGAATTATCGTACACTCTTAAGTGTCGCTAGACCCTGTGAAATCCATCTAGTTATTTAAGGAGGTTTATCGGATACGGAGGTACGTCTAAAATCTAACGAAAGTTTCTGTAGATTTGCTAGTGACTAAAGTAGTAAGCCTTTAGATTTGGCAACGTTGCACTTGGCTGGCGCGCTCGACTCTGCGTTCACTCGCTCCCGTTCGATCATTCTGTTTGTTTGAACACCTGCAAATTTCAAATAATACGCTACGTCGAGATCACGGCGTTGCCGCTATCACGCATATGAAGGACAAGTTCATGGAGACTATGGACAAGTTAGTCAACGACAGCAGTTTGAAGAAGAATTATTATAAATTATGTATCTTACAAGTACCTAATCGATTTCTACAAGTTGTCATATGGTTCCTTAGATATCGGTTTCCTATTTATACAAGTTGCTGTGGAAACTGTTCGTCAATTGTTGCGCATTCTAAGTGGAAAGACCAAAAAATCTGCATTCTCATAAGACTTTGTACTAAATTGTGAAAAATTATTTTATTAATATCTCCTCTCTTAGGTATCCAAACTAGTCATAATTTTTTTTGAGGATTTTCTTCATATTAATAAGCTTATATTAATTTTTTTATGAATTTGTTCGTCAATTCCAAATCACCTCCTTAAACTATTACTATCATACATTACATTATTAGAGTTTTAATCCCATGGTCATAGTTATTTCTAGGTTTCTCGAGTGCTCAAAATTCAAACAAATTTTGATCTAATTTTTTTCAGGATATTCATACAAATACATCCGACATGCTATTTCGTTTTTGAACATTTACTGTAATTTTTTAAAGTATAATATTTATTTGGAGTTTTGGTTGTTCATATGCATTTTTAAGAATTAATTTGTCATAATGAAATTAAAATTGTAGTAATATTTTAATTTTGACGCAACAACTTATCGAATTATGTATGACCAGGTGATGGAGATTAAAACTCTAATAATTGTAACGTGGAATGTCAATAGTTTAAATAACTGGGTGAATTTCACAGGATCTAACGACACTTAAGAGTGTATGATAATTCAAGAAACATATATCTTAAAAAAAATTAAGATAAATTTAGAATGAATACATTGAAGATGAATATTTAGAGACAAAACATATGAATCTGGTTCGAGCTGAGCAGTACAGCTTGCAAAAAATGTAATAAAATTTCCAGTCGCATTTAAAAAAATGAAGTTGATGATGGTCCTGGAGAGACGAAACATTACCCATAAAAATTGATTATGCCATTCGATAGAGGCAAAAAGTGGTCATGAGAAAGTGTTCTTCTTTTTTCAATATCACCTCAAACAAGGCTGAAATTAAACAAAAACGGATTTCCAAAATATCGTTTTTTTTTTCAAATATTTCGAAAACTAATCATGTTAGCCTTGATTTTTTAGAGGCATAATGTTGGTCCCCTGATTACGAAACTTTGCCTCCATTTAAGCTACTCTGTATCTCTTACCGTTTCCGAGATCCCTGTAGTAAGAGGCGAATTTGAAACAGCCTGTATATAAAAAAAATATCAACAATTAATTACTGAAAAATTCATCGTTGCAAGTCATTCTCTTTTTTTGCATTTTTGAATATGTTTTTGAATTGCGATTATACATTTTTTTTAATTTACCCAAAAGTATGTCAATACGAAAAAAATAAGCACCAGCAGAACTCTTTCTAAATATAATTTTTTTCCCTCTAAATGAGTTATTTCTATCAGTCTACCTACCCATGGTGAAATACAGGGAGACTACATAAGGAGAACGAACTCCGAGTAAACAAACATCTTACGAAATTAGAGTGCACTAGTATACCATATGGACCAAAATGTTGGAGGCGAGATAAAATGGCAGTTTAATAAAAAATCAATCATGTCGTTTTTATGATGTGTTAAAAATTTTAAAATTGTAATAAAAAAAACTAAATGAATAATAAAAAAAATATTAATTGAATATAAAATTCGATTTTTTAAATGAAATTACGATCACTAATTGATTCATTTAATTAATTAATTAATCAAATAATAAGCCAACAGGAATAAAAATTATAAAAAAATTATTTAGTCTAATTTAATAAACAGATATTTAAAACTTGTAAAGTTAGATTAAAGAACTAATTAAATAAAAAAAGTAATTAAAAAAAATTATCGAATAAAATCCCATTAACATTTAATTTTGGATATTCCCAACAGTCCTTCACATAAATATATAAATTTAAGATTATAAAACAGTTAATTAACTACTACTATTTAACATTAAATATTACATATTCTGCAAGGTATTTTACATAAATTATTTACACTGAAATAGAAACTAAGTTAAATATAATTTTAACATTGTATTAATCAGTGATTGCTGTTTATACAAGTTTGGCGTTTTTTCTCAGTTTTTGTTTTCTTCAAATTGATTTTTTTTTATTAAATGTCTTACTTTAAAAGTGAACCCTCATAGTTAAGTAAAAATCAATAATTTCTCTTGTTCTTTCATGCTGATGAATCGAATACCCAACGAATCAATTGTGGTAGTACCTTCTCAACCCTGTTTAATAATTCTCTGTCTGACTCTGCTAACGACGTCTAAAAAAGCTGCTTCTAAGTGCATTGTGAGCTTAAATAAACCATCACTGGCCCACAATAAACCGTCATATTGCTTGGACTTCCTCACTTGTTGATACATCATAATCATGGTCTTCTAGACACTTCGCAGTTGTATATTTACAGCCTGAAAAAATAATTTTTTACAATTTAATACATTCATTGACTAAAATATTAATATTATTTTTTTAATATTAAAAGTACTTAAATGTTTTAAAAAATATATTCATAAATATTCATAAAGTAAAAACGAAGAAATTTTAGAAAGTACCTGCTATTGTATACCCCCGTGTTTTTTCTATAAACTTTATCTTAGTATCTTTAGCTTTACTCTTGGTAGTTTTGTTTTCGGTTCTCAATTCATTTTTTTCAATTTTTTGTAACAATAAACGAAGTTTGCGACACTCAGGACATCTCGGGTAAGATTGGCAACGTTTGTACAGATCGCTGACATCACCAAGGCATTTCAATGAGTAACTAATTTACAAACATTACTTATAAGTACATTGTAACTATTACTAACTATTTTGAAAGAATATAACAAAAAATACTACCTTTTTTTGACAAATCCTGTGCCAGCACATAATTTTTTATGTTCCATCGATTTCAAAAAATTAATTAAATCATTGATAAACCGAATCTGTATATCCATTTTGATTTGACAACGTTCAACATAAGTGACCTATAATAATTCCAAGTTTATTACATTCTTCTATCAACTGATTAATTACAAAAAAACTTAAAACTAAACATTTCTTAAATATTTAGTAAAAGTAGTCTATTACCATCACAGATCGATCAGCATTGATTACTACACGTATCCTCTCTTTAAATTTGATTCGATCTAACTGAATTGCAATCAGTTTTTTACCATCAGGGAAGAAACACCAACCGATTGGAAATGATTTATTCAATTCAGTAATGATAATACCTATATCACCATCAAGACTCGTCTGAAAGACACGAATTTAAATATTTATGCATGTAATATAAATTACGAAAATATGTAGAAATAATTCAAGTATACCTTGTCGATATTATCAATATCATGCTCTGAACATTTTCGTCGCTTTGTCGATACCTCGTCACACGCCAGCAGAACTTTGTTTTTATTAGAAGATGCAGGATGCTGATTTTTTTCTACTATAATTTCATCGTAACTTAATTGCTTTTGAATTACTTGCTGTTCTTGTTGTTGTTGTTGCAACTGCTGTTCTTGTTGTAGCTGCTTCACCTGTTGTTGCTGGTGTAGCAGATGCTCTTGTTTTTGCTCCTGCAAGATATATAAAGAAACAACGTATCATTCCATTGTACAATATTTTCACTTATGAAATATTTCTATTAAAAAATTTCTCTACCTTATTGAGAATCAAAGGAGCTGCTTCCAACTTCCGAGTTATTCGACCTTTTGTCATAACATTAACCTCACCGTTCGGTAAAGTTGTAATATAAAACTGCTGGACATCATTAGATTGAAAATGCAGATCGCAAATATACTGATTTTCATTTAAATCTGTCGACAGATTTTTTATCCATTGCTGACGTTTTGTTGGGCTCTATTGAATATAATATTAAACAATTATTATACAGGGTGTTAAAAAATAGTGTAAAATATTTAAGGAGGTAATAGTATGAACCAAAATAAGAAGAAAAGTCTCAATAAACATGGGTCCGCAAAGTAACGGTTGCAGAGATATGGAATGTTTTATGTTTTTTAGCCCCTTTTTTTATTTTGCAAAAACGTGTATTTTCTTATAATAGTTGGTTGATGTTTAGTGAAATAAACAGTACGTATTTGACAGTTGTTCTCAGTGCACAAGTTTTCTTTCGCTATGGCTGGTTACTTAACGCAGAATTAACAGACATGCATTTCATGTATGGTCGTGCTAATGGGAACGCCACCGAAGAGCGACGTCTTTATGTTGACGCTTATCCAAATCGCCAGATTCCTTCACAACGCATGTTTGGAAGAATTCAGCAAAGATTGCGTGATACCGGTACCTTGAGCAAACAGTGCCATTTATCCGGAAGACCAAGGTCGGTATCCACTCCTAGAGCAGAAGTAGAAATTCTAGCACTGGTAGAGCAGAATTTCTAGGTCCTGTTGTTTTACCAAACCGATTAACAGGTTCTGCTTACCTCAACTTTCTGCAGATCACACTGTATGAGTTTTTGGAAGACATTCCTTTGAATCAGAGGCAACAAATGTGGTTCCAGCATGATGGTGCTCCAGCTCATTTTTCCATGGCCGTTAGAGAGCATTTACACCAAACTTTTCCACATAGATGGGTAGGAAGGGCCGGACCTATTTTATGGCCTCCAAGATCGCCTGATCTGAACACTCTAGATTTCTTTGTTTGGGGATATTTGAAGACATTAGTGTATGGTACTCCTGTAAATAGCCTGGAAGAGCTGCAGCTACGGATTAATCAAAAGTGTCAAGAAATCCAAACCAAGGAGGGTGTTTTCCAAAGAGTTTAAATATCGTTGAGACGAAGATGTCGTGCCTGCTTGGAAATGGACGGAGGGCACTTTGAACATCTGTAACTTTGTTTTTTGTTTGTTAAAAGCTTCCTTTGTCAGTTTATTCCTAATAAAATAAAATGTTTGAAAACTGAATAGTGGTCCATATCTCCGCAACCGTTACTTTGCGGACCCATGTTTATTTAGACTTTTATGCTTATTTTGGTTCATACTATTACCTCCTGAAATATTTTACACTCTTTTTTTAACACCCTCTATAGTTAGGGCATGAAAAATATTTCAAATGATTGCTATCTTTATATTCCAATTATTTGTTTTTGAAACAATATTTAGGTACTATTCTGATCTTGCACATATTTTTATTGAATATTTTACTTACTTTTGGCACTTTAAAAAGTACTGGTTTTCTTAAACCCATTTGACTCCGTCGCTTATTATCACTAACCCTACCACTTTTACAGTCATTCACTGCACATACTCTTCCCATATTTAAATTATTTTCCAAACTTTTTATTTATTAAATTTTATAAAACAAATTGCAATATTTATTTTGATTTCTAGGTTAGTATATACCATATATCAGGGGCTGTGCACTCTCTGTAGTCTCTGTGGTGGGACTGGTGGGGGAGGATTACGCAATAGTTCATACACTTGCCATTTTGGCGCTGGCATCTAGGAATCTTGGGTGTTGTTAATAAAACAGGAACCAAGTTTATCATTTACTATTTGAATTTATTTTGTTTTGTGGATGGTTTTGTGGTATTGTTGTATTTTATTTATTGTTAATTGATTATAAACTATAATAGGACAATGGTTTTTGTGTGTTGTGGACCGAATTGTGATGAAAATGTAAGTAAGAATTAAAACGCTTATATATAAAGGAAACAATTGTACCGTAAATTTGTAACCTATATACAATATTTTTATTACACTTTCTTTCAGGTATACGATATTTGGGTAAAGAGGATTGGTAATCATACACTGAAGTCTTGATCCTCAAATTGCTTATAGGAGATACAGAGTATGCGATAAGCAGTGAATTTTGTCGAACTCCTGGGGAGAAAAAGTTAAAATATGGAAGTTTGCCCATATTATTTTTGCCAGGTAAATATATAAAAACTAAATAAAATATTGTGTCAATATTTTTGTATGTGTACTTTAGATTTTCATGAAAGTCCGACACAGGAAAATTCGCTTTATAAATATGGAAGTTGTGAAACAGAAACTCATTTGGAAGTACCAGATCCTATTCCAAGCACTTCTACTGAATGCAATACACCCAATATATATTCTGAAGTTCAAATCACATTAAGGCAGCCAGGTAATTTCGCATTTACTTAACCAGAATTAAAATTTTTAAAATGTTTCCAATTTACATTTATAGATTAGTATATTCTTTTATTGGAGGTTATTTGCAATATAAATTAGTGACTACTGTAAAATAAATATAAATCGTTGACTGAAGTATGTACTATTTTTAATCAACGCATGAATTTATTTGCAGTGTCCTTTACAGAATTTTATTTGATTATTTAGTAATACTTTTATAGAACTGTATAAATTGTAATAAATTCAATTCTCTTTAAAGGTGNACGGTGCCCTGGGGGACACCGGCCTCCATGGGACGGGTGGTGGAAAGGGAATCTTGGATTTGGATGCGGAATTTTCGGTGGTGTAGGTAGGATTTTATGAGTTTGGTAAAGGATATGGGATATTGGTTGGTGAGCATTTTCGTCAGCAGGTCTTCATGCCAAACCGTATCGAAGGCCTTTACGACGTCAAGGAAGACAGCACCAGTGTACTGTCCTCTGTTGAAGGCCGCCGTGATGTGCTCGGTAAGGCGAAGGATTTGGAGTTCAGTGGAGTGATTGGGTCGGAAGGCGGACTGCTCGTCTGGAATGACTTGCAGTTCTTGGGAGTGGGTTCTTAGACGGGTTAGGATA
>NW_019417456.1:59151-75154 GCF_000390285.2 Anoplophora glabripennis | reverse complement strand
TATATTGTTTGTCGGGGGTCGCAATTTTAAAGAAATGTATTCTAAAGTAATGCAAATAACTGATAAATAAGAAAAAGTGGGACTTACCTGGGCATAACCCCGGCACAGGTGCCTGTAACAAAGATGCCGTCGGCCTCTATGCTTAAGCCGGGGATTAGGTCGGTGATTAAGAGGAAAGAAAGGGATTCTTTCCAGGTAGCCTTAATAAAGGCAGGTAGAATTTGCTCCTTGTACTACTCTTTCACAAAACACGTGTGCTCTGCTCGGCTGCCCGCTCGGAACTGGCGTCTTAATATGTGATCATGTGTTGTAGTTACATTTTATTTTTTTAGGTTGGCCTGTGTACCACAGACCATGGAATATCCGGAATATCACTATGTTACATCTTCCCTTTTTACAAAATATTCTAGGTTCTAATATTCATTAACTGTTAAGACTTAAATGTCTTTAAATACTTATGAATATATAATATTCGTTAGAGATTCAATCGGGACACAGGTTTGACTTGTCTTCTAGAACGAGTGACCACTGGCAAATTTTCTTCTGTGGGCTCTTCAATGGTAAATTTCGTGACCTGTGTGTTGTGTAACGAAGGGGGTTATATGTAATTCATTGTTAGGAGATGATTTGTCTTCCACGTTGCTGGTATCTTTATCGCAAGGTATAGTTGGTACTATGGTTTTATGTTCAGTAATTTCAGCTTCGGTTGTGTGAAGCATTGAGGAGTTTCTTCGATATATGCCTCCTTTTCTGGTCTTTACTATCACTAACCTGGGATTTTCAGTCTCCTCTATCACTTCTCCTCCTACCCAATTTCTAGCTGATTCTTGAATTCTTACTCTATCACCTATGTGCAATTGTTCAGGCTTTTTAGTGTTCTTATTTGCATAAGTGAGTTGCATTTTTCTTAGATTTGCAAGTTCTGACGAGATGTCTTGCTTTACTTTGGGTAATAAGCTAGACTCTGTTGAGGGTAAGGTTGTCTTAGTCATTCTACTCAAAAGTCTTTGACTTGGGGATCCAAGTACTGAATTTCGGGGCGTATTCCTGTAGTTAAGTAATGCCAACTGTATATCTGTATTGTCTATTGAACATTTTCGAAGTATGTTTTTGCAAATTTGTACACCTCGTTCTGCCAATCCATTTCCTCTCGGGTAGTATGGACTAGATGTTTGGTGATCGAAAACCCACTTTCTCTTAAATTGCTGGAAATCTAAAGCGGTATACTGTGGACCATTATCAGTTTCGAGTATTTCAGTAATTCCAAATACAGCGAACCATGTCTTTAGATGAGATATTACTTCACTAGTAGTTTGTGTCTTCAACTGTTTAAAATCCACGAACCCCGAATAACTGTCTATGATAGATATATAGTCTTTACCGTTACAGGAGAACAAATCACTTCCTACTATTTGCCATGGATAAGCTGGTATTGGTTTGTTCACTACTGGTTCTTTATAGTTACTACGTTGAGTTTTTTGGCATACGCTACATTTGGCAATAAGGTCTATTATGTTCTGGGTCATATTTTTCCAAAATAAGAGTTCTCGTGCTCGTTTGAGGCAGCTTTGTATGCCTAAGTGGCCCAGATGTATTTGATTAAGCATTTCTGATATTAACGATGTTGGGACTACTACTTTTTCGCCTTTGAAAATTAAGCCCTCATAAGATGACAATTCTTCACGACAGTTGAAATAAAAACGTACTTGCTCAGGTAATGCTTGCTTTTCCGCTGGAAATCCATTATTAATATAATGTAGCAATGTCTGTAAATCTTTATCATGTTTCGTTGCTTCTACTAGGTTTTGAACAGCTGACTTTGACATCGTTAAGACGATTTGTACGTCTAGCTCTTCTTCTTCTTCTATGATAGGTTGTTTGTAATTATTGCAATCTCGACTGAGTGTATCTGCTATCGGGATGCTGGTGCCTTTTTGGTAGATAACGGCAGGTGAATATTGAATTACGTCGAATAGGATTCTCTGTAGCCTTGGAGGTGCTGACTGTATATTTTTCTTGAATATTGTTTCTAGCGGCTTATGGTCTGTTTCAACTACTAATGTTTTGCCGTAGATGTATTCGTGGAATTTAGCACACGCTATCTTGATTCCAAGGGCTTCCTTTTCTATTTGTGGGTAATTCATTTGAGCAGAGGTTAAAGCTTTAGTTGCGTACGCTACTGGATGGTCATCTTGTAGTAGAACGGCTCCAATGGACTTTGAACTGGCATCCACGGATATTTTGACTGGCTTGTTAACATCATAGTACTTAAGAACTGGAGCTTGACTAAGTACTGCCTTGATGTTTTCAAATGCTTGAGTTTGTTCCACTTCCCATATCCAAGCTGTATCTTTTTTCAGCAGTGTCCTTAATGGTTCCGTCAGTTCTGACATATTCTTTATGAATTTACTAAGATACGTTACCATACCAAGTAGTCTTTGCAATTGAGTTTTATTTTTAGGTATTTGTAATTGTTGTATTGCTGCTACTTTTTCTTCATCAATGCATAGGCCATATTCAGACAATAAATGCCCTAAGAATTTAATTTTTGTGGCTTGAAACACACATTTGTCAGCATTCAGCTTGAGGCCAGCTTCATGTATCTTTTTAATTACCTTTTCAGTTATTTCTTGTAATTTTGATGGAGTAGCCGCATGGATTAATATGTCATCCATTGAACACTCTACGTTTGATATGTCTTGAAGTAATCCAGTCATTACCTCTTGGAATACTTCTGGAGCTGAGGCTAGACCAAAAGGAAGTCTCAAACAACAATATCTGCCCCAAGGTGTGGCGAACGTTAAATATTTTTGTGTTCGTTCACTAACCTTAATTTGCCAAAATCCTCTTTTGCAATCTAACCGAGTAAAGTATTTAGACCCATTGATTCTGGCTGTTATTTCCTCTATAGTACATAGTGGAAAATGTCGTCTTAGTATGTTACGATTGACATCGGTTGGATCGATACAAATTCTGACTTTATTGTTTTTTCTTACAATAACCATTGGGCTTACTACAGGTGTTGGTTCCTTTATTGGTTTTATTACTCCTGATTTAACCATAGAATCTAGTTCTTGTTTCACAATATTTCGTATTGAGTGAGGTATTCTTCTGGCTGGTTTTATCTAGAATTGGGGATTATCGATTAGATCTATGTCGTACTCATAATTCTTTAAGCATCCTAAACCTTTAAATACTTCATCCTCTGTACATATCTGGTATACTCTTTCCTCCAACTGTAAAGTTTCGCAAGATTTTTTTCCGAGTATTGAATGTACTGATGCATCAACAATTTTAAAAGTTATTAAACTTCTTTGCCTCTGGTTTTACAGCATAGGTTTACTTCTCCAATAACGTTAGCATGGTCATTTGTAAAACTTACTAGTCTTTTTGTTTTTGAGGGTACCATTTTATCTTGAACTCCTAACCTTTCAATCACGTTCTTCGGGAGTACATTACATTCTGCACCCGTGTCTAATTTGACGGTGAATTTCTTTTTTTGATAGTGTAGTGTTTCGTACCAGGCGTCTTCTTTTTTCTCTGTTTTCATCAGGTGAATATATAACACTTCTTCTTGCTCTTTTTCTGTGCATTTTTCGTCTTCTGTTACTGCTTGGATACTTTTCTGTTTATTTTTCTTATTTTTGGTCCAACATTGTTTTTGAAAATGCCCTTTTTTATTGCAGGATTCGCACGTAGTATTGAACGCTGGGCAGTTTCTTGGTTTGTGTGTTTGCCCACATCTTTTACAATAGAATTTTTGTATGGTCTGCTTAGCTTTTATGACACTAATTTACTTAGAAGCGTTTTCCTGAACTTCCTTTATCTGTTTACTTGCTAGTTCACTGGCTCTGCAAATTTGACACGTTCAGTCTAAATTCAGATTTTCTTCTGTAAGTAATTTTTCTTGTACTTCTACAGAAATAGTACCAAAGATTATTTTGTCTTTAAGTAGACTGTCGTGCAGATCTCCAAATTCGCAGGTTCTAGCTTGCGTTTTGATTTCAGTAAGGAACTCATCGAACATTTGGCCTTCTTTTTGTTTTAGTTTGAAGAAATTCAGTCTTTCGAATGATACATTCATTTTTGGCAAAAAGTATGAGCTGAACTTTTGTTTAATGACTGATGTCATTCTGTTCCTCCTCTGTTAGGTTGAAACTGTTATAAATATTTATGACATCTGGTCCTAGTGTGGTCACGGCAAATAAAACAACCAGCAATAACACATCCTCTTTTTTCACATCTGCCCACGTTCTCGCGCATGACATTTCTTGGTAGGAAATACGTCAAAATGCTGTCAGTAGCGTCGTAGCGTCTATAACCGAGTTTAGTTTATTTCACTTTGCTGTTGCAGTAAAGTCATAGGCGTGCATTTGTTGAATTAGTTGTTTGTGAATAGTTGTTTATAATTTGGTGTAGTACTGACATAGTGTGAGACTAACGTTATTTGTTATTTAAGTATAACAATGTATAAGACAATGAGTCATGGTGTTTGTGCAGTGAGAAGTTGTAGAAATCAGAGATATTCTTCAAAGAAAAGTTTCTTTAGATTTCCTGCTGATACAACAAGGTATGTGTAGTGCTAAAATGTGAAAAGATTATAGTTTTTACACCAATTATTAAATTGACATTATAACCTACATATAACATCCTTATCTAAAATGGTTGGTTTATAAAAAAGTATTAGTCCTAACTTAGCCGTAACTTAACCTTAATCTTAGTCCTAAAAAGTTAAATGTACAAAATATAATATATAGAGGTAGGGCAAGGTTAAAAGATTTTTATAAACCAATACATTACATTCTGTACATTTAACTTTTTAGGACTAAGATTAGGATTAAGTTACGGATAAGTTAGGACTAATACGTTTTTATAAACCAACCATAAGTTTAATCAACCAAAATGAATCTTGGCCTAAAAATTGATGTTTTATTTTTTTTATACAGAAGTAGGACATGGGCAATAGCCAGCAACCGGGAAGATTTACTGGACAAGTTGGATAGTCTTTATAAAAACTATAGACTTTGTAGTGAACACTTTGAGTCCCAAATGTTTGCGAATAAAGATCGGAGCCGACTAAATTCAGACGCAACCCCAACACTATTTCCCACAATGGAAGGATCTTCAGGGTATTCGGCTACTACCGTAGTTTGCATAGATTATTCAAAGGCACGTGAAGAGTTAGACGACTCTTCGCTTTATATTTATTTTAAAGCGTACAAAAACGCTGATGGTGATATCTTCGGAAATTTGCACAATCCACATGACAAGTTTGTAGATTTTATTTCAAATTTGGAAATAATTTTCCAAAAAAATTTTGAAAAAATTATTTTAGAATCTGACATATGTACAAACTTTTTGACCATTTGTAATAATTATGACCATCCTTGTGTAGATTTTCCAAAAACATATGTAATATTGTTATATATTAGGCTAAGATTGTATTATACTCTTAAGGATATAAACAAAAATTTTCAAAATATAAATAAAAACAAATTAATTATATGGCGTCATTTGTGATCATTAAGTATTCATAAATGTACATACTTAATTTATTTAAGTTATGATTTAGTCTTAAGTTCTTTTAAAATGGAATAAAATTTAAGACTTATTAAAATAAATGTTTTTTTTTTAATTTCCCTTTACAAAATAGTAGTTCCAATATATTTATTTATTTATTATTAAAAATCATCAAATAACTTTTCAGCCACACATTACACACATTATCTTTAAATTTCTTGCAATATTTTAAGTGCAATATTTTTTTGTACTTACCTATACTACTATAATTATATATATTGTACGAAAGACACTAGTTGATTTAGTCAAAATATATAAAGTAACAAGTAAATATACGGGTATAATGAGTATATACATTTAACAATCCATTAATATTATAAATTTTATATTACAACTCTGTTGAAGGAAATTCATAACTTATAAATATTTCAAATACAGCCCTGACTTTTCCTACCCAACTGACATTAGCAAGGTCAAATTTAATTTTGCGCGGGAAAGATGTAGTGATATTGCTGGTTGTTTTATTTGCCGTGGTGTGGTCATGAATGTTGCTGCTTGAATTTCTCTTGGTTTTCTTTGTAATTGTACTGCCGTGGCAAACCATTCAAACTGTTGTAGCCATTGTTTCCAATTTTTTGCCATATTTTCACTTGTTAGTATTAGGGGCTTTGGTGCTCTGATGCCTTGCATACCATTGCTTGTTTCTTCCATTTTTCTTTTTGGTAACTAAACTACTGCAACAGTTGCTTATTTCTTCACTTCTGACACCATGTAACGTCGTTAGTAGTATTTATATTTATTAACTACTAAGGTATTGAAATATTTTATTAAGAATACGTCTTAATATGTGATCATGTGTTGTAGTTACATTTTATTTTTTTAGGTTGGCCTGTGTACCACAGACCATGGAATATCCGGAATATTACTATGTTACAGCGAGGTCTTTGAAGACAAAAATTTTTTGGTTATTGTGTCGCGACCCGTCACTGGGTCGTAAGTCTCTTATTACTTGACGGAGCGACTTCACAAATCCTGCAGCGTCTTCAGCGGCTTGGTCTGGATGTTGTGGGGCTAGGAACTCTCCAGACAGGCGTAGAGACTGGCCGTACACTAGTTCTGCTGCTGTTCCTTGGATGTCCTCTTTCCAGGCTGAACGAATTCCCAGGAGCACCGTGGACAAGGTCCCCGTCCATCTGGTACCGCCATGGCACATTATTGCTGCCTTCAGTTGTCTATGAAATCGTTCCACTAAACCATTTGCTGCCGGGTGATATGCTGTCGTCCTTAGGTGGGTTGCGCCTAACAAGCAGTTTAGATGCTTGAATAGGTATGATTCGAACTGTCTGCCTTGATCGGTGGTAATCCGTACAGGCGTCCCAAATCTGGCAATCCAGTGGTCAAAAAGAGCTCGAGCAACTGTTGCTGCTTCTTGGTCACACAGGGGTATAGCTTCTGGCCAGCGAGAAAATCGGTCAATCATGGTAAGACAGTACCGATATCCTTCGGATGGTGGCATGATAACTATGTCGATGTGTACGTGTTCGAACCTAGTTGAGGGTGGTGCAAATGTTCCAAGAGGTGCAAATACATGACGAGTAACCTTGGATTTTTGGCACTGAACACAACTACGCACCCATTCTCTGCAGTTTGCTTTGATTGACGGCCAGACATAACGTTGCGTCATAAGCTTGACCGTCGCTCTTGTTCCAGGGTGTGACAGGCGGTGCACAGAGTCGAAAGCAGCTTTGCGAAATGGTTCAGTGATAAAAGGTCGAGCTGTTTGAGTGGAAACGTCACAGAATACGGATACGTCCGTACCAGGAATACGTACTGGCTTATAAAATCCAGATGTCGGAACTGTCGAGGCGAACACTGCTTGTTCTTCTGCGTAAAGGCGAAAGTGATGTGTTTATGGTCGGTGTATGCGGTGAACGACCTTCCTTCTACCATGTGTTTAAAATATTTCACTGACAGGTATATGGCGAGTAACTCTCTATCGTAAGCTCCATATTTTTGTTCCGCTGTACTGAGTTTCTTAGAAAAGAAATCTAAGGGTTGCCAGGTACCTTCTACGAATTGTTGGAGGGACGCTCCCACGGCAATGTCCGATGCATCACTAAAAATAGCCAGTGGCGCGTTATGTTGGGGGTGTGTCAATAAAGTTGCTTGGGCTAGACTCTCCTTACTAACCTCAAATGCGCGAACACTTTCTGCTGTCCAGTTGATGGGCGTTCTTCCCTTCACATTGCCTTTTAACAGTTCGTTCAATGGGGCCTGAGTCTGTGCGGCATTGGGTAAGAATCTCCTAAAGAAATTTAACATACCCAAAAATTGTCGCAGCTTTTTCACGGTATCTGGACGGGGAAAGGAACGGATTGTGTCCACTTTCTCAGGTAGCGGGCTTGTGCCTTTCTCAGAAATGAGGTAGCCGAGAAATTTTACCTCAGGTCTCCCAAAAATGCACTTCGCGGAATTCACTACAACACCATATGTCTTAAACCTTTTGTATAACAACTCGAGGTGTCGCAAATGTTCGCTGTGCGACGTCGATGCTACCAAAATGTCATCAATATAGGCGAAACAAAATTCTAAACCTTGCAGCACTTCGTCTATAAACCTCTGAAAAGTTTGCGCAGCGTTGCGCAATCCGAACGTCATAAAATTAAACTCGAATAGTCCAAATGGCGTAGTAATTGCGGTTTTCGGAATATCTTCAGCTGCTACCGGAATCTGGTTAAATGCGCGCACTAAGTCTATGGTACTAAACACAGTTTTATCTTGAAGCATCTGAGAAAAATCCTGAATGTGTCTCACAGGATACCGATCGGGAATTGTCCTCGCGTTTAGGTCACGGTAATCGCCACAGGGTCTCCACTCGTTGTCTTTTTTCGGCACTAGGTGCAATGGCGATGCCCACGAACTCTGTGATGGACGGGCGATACCTAGTTGCACCATGGTCTCGAACTCGCGTTTCGCAATTTTCAACTTATCTGGCGCAAGACGTCGCGGTCGTTGCGCAACCGGCGGGCCAGGTGTCGTAATTATATGGTGCCTGGTATTGTGGTTGACAAATTTTGTCACGCCGTCTGGTCGGGTAATTTCTGGAAATCGTTGAAGCAATTCGTGAAAGATTGATGTTCCTGAAATAGTTTTAACACTAGGAGCTTCACACTCGGTCACCTCGCCTCGCGAAGTAAGATGAGTATTTTGATCTAGTAGTCGCCCCTTTTGAATGTCTATGAGTAGTCCGTAATGAGCTAGGAAATCGGCGCCTATTATAGGTTTGGCCACGTCCGCCACTACGAATTTCCAGGTAAATTGTCGTCGCAATCCGAGATTTAATGACAGGTTAATGGTGCCATAGGTGTTAATGACTGTACCATTTGCCGCGCAAAGTTCGTAGGTCGATTTTTTCCGCGGTTTCGTCATGCGAGAGATCGGGTAAACACACAGATCTGCACCAGTGTCTATTAAAAACTTTATATTTGTGGATTTGTCTATGACGAACAAGCGGCGCGATTTCACTGGGCTAACGTCATCTGCCGCCATCAACGACTGCCCCTCTCGTTTCCCGCAGCTTCTGTGCTGTAATTACACGGTTTTCGGCACTTATTGGCTTCCGGACCGAACTTCCAATGGTACCAACACATACCGTTATTTTCCTGTCCTCTATCGCGGGATCTCGAACGTGAGCGGGTCCTGAATCGCGTATAAAGTCGCGGTGGATCGTCTGGGCATCTAATTTTTATAGCAGCGAGTTCTTGAAGTGCAGTAGTAAGCGCGTTTTGCATGTAATCTAAACGTGCATTTATGGAGGCCACGCCGGTGGTTGCTTCAGACACTTCTGCGTGCGGGCCATACACATCCGCCACTGAATCCGCGATTTCCGCTCTTTTGTCCAGGCTAAGATCTTTATGCCCCGCAAGAAGGACTTGTACCTGTTTAGGTAGGCGACCTAGCCACAATGTCTGTAACACTTCTTCCGGGAATGCAGCACCCGCGAGTCCGCGAAGATGACGGAGGAACTGCGACGGCTTTCTATCACCTAGGGGTTCGTTTTCTAATAGTCGGCGCGTATTTTGCTCTTGTGTCGAGCCCATTCTTTTAATGAGTTCACTTTTTAACAGAGTATATGAACGCTCACTCGTGGGTCTAATTATGATGTCGCGCACTTCCACGGCATATTTTGGGTCAAGACTGCTTACCGCATAACCGTATTTCGTGCTGTCACGGGTTATGCCTGCGGCCTCGAAACTGCTCTCCAATAATGTAAATCACAGCTCCGGGTCTGAGGGAATAAACGGAGGCACTCTCACAGAGACATGGTAAACTGATGGTAGGCTCGATCTGTTGTTGGCATCGGGGGTGTTAGGCATGATGTCGTTCACTAATTTTCACTGGTTTAGTTTTCAGATCACGTCGGGGTCACCACTGTGGTGTATAGGTTGTCCACCAAATAATGATCACACCAGTTAGAGTCTAATTCTTTATTAGATTTACACACAAAAATTGAAATAATAACACTTGCTGTGCCGATGCCGGTTAACTGGAGTGTGACCCAGTTTGCCTGCCTAAGGGTACGGTCAGCTACCCAGAAGGGTAGATTTATGACACGACAAGTGCTTCTGAGACAAGCAAATCTGTTTCAATACAATTTCTTATTGTAAATATTTTCTATGAACGCAGAGGCGTACCAGGGAACTTGTGTCCCCACAATACAAACACATATAAAAAAATTAATTCAAATCCTACAAATAACTATCAAAATAAAAATAATAATTTAATCAAAAAATGGCAAAAAAGTAATTTTATAGATGAACAAGAAACTAAGAAATTGTTGATCCATAATGCACAACCCCCTAAAATTTATGGTATTCCAAAATTACATAATGCAAACATTCCGTTACGTCCAATTGTGTCCAGTATTCAATCTCCTTTATATAATTTATCAAAATTTTTAGCAAATATCATTTCAAAAATAACTTGTCAGAATGATTATTATATAAAAGATTCTTTCTGTTTTAAAAATTTTATAGATACAGTTTATATACCGGATAATTATAAAATAATCTCATTAGACGTCACGTCGTTATACACGAATATTCCCACAGATTTAGTAATCAAAATAATAACTAAAAAATGGAATGTCCTACAAAATTATACTATTCTCCCGTTAAATGAATTTCTAACTAGTATTAAACTTACCTTAACTACCAATTTTTTTCAATATCAAAATGATTTTTATCAACAAATAGATGGTTGTGCAATGGGAGCACCAATTTCATCAACAATAGCACAATTAACCATGGAATTTTTGGAGGAGGAAGTAATTAAAAATTTAAATTTTAATATATTATTTTTCAAAAGATTTGTTGATGATTGCATTATCGCACTTCCTGAAGACAAAATTAATGATATTTTAAATACTTTTAATAGTTTTCATCCCAAATTACAATTTACCATTGAAATTGAAAATAATAATAAAATTAACTTTCTTGATCTAACTTTAATCCGTAAAAATAATAAAATTTTAACTAAATGGTATACTAAACCTACTTCATCTGGCAGATATCTAAATTTTGATTCCCACCATCCTATAACATATAAAAAAAGTGTTGTAATTGGTGTAACCAACACAGCGTTATATTTAACTAGTCCAATTTACCGGCCTAAAATCATTAATAAAATAAAAAATATATTAAGAAATAACAATTATCCGTCTAATTTCACTAATAAAATTATTGAACAAAGAATATTTACATTTTATAATAAATCAAGAAAGAAAAATATTGTAAGTTCTGATTAAAATTCTACGGACATTCAGTATGTTGCACTACCATATATACAATGTTTATCTGAAAAAATTAAATTTATCTTATCCAGGTATAAAATTTCTGTTGCTCATAAATCTTTCAACCAATTAAATAAATTATTTACACCTTTAAAAAGTAAAACTCCTATTTTAAAAAACTCTCACGTTGTATATTCTATTCCATGTAATGATTGCAATAGTCAATATATAGGTATGACTTCACAAAATTTAGAAAACAGATTAAAAGGCCACAAATATACAAAAAACTGTTCTACTGCTCTTAATAAACATATGAAGGAAAAAAAACATTCTTTTAATTTTAATCAAACTAAAATTTTAGTCAAAGAACCTAATTACAATAAAAGACTAATTCAGGAAATGATTTATATTAAAAAAAATAAAAATAGTGTTAATGACAAAACTGATATAAAAAACCTAAGTCAGATATATCACAATTTAATTAAATAAATACTACTGTTTTCTAATAATTAATAATATGGTTCATTTATTGGATACACTTAATTTTTTTTTAAATTATGTTTTCTTCTTTTGTTTTTCGTTGGTTTACAACAAATCTCCTAGATGTCTCTGATGTTCACTTCTTTCATTTTATTTCTAAAAAAATTTGCCAACATTCGGACAATCTGTTTGAATCGTTGTTTTTGCTCTCACTCGATATCAGTACTTCCACATATCTGTATCGTGGTTCCTAAATTAATAGTTTTCACACATAAAGTTTAAATTATGATGATGTTCAACACAAAAATTAAATGCAAAATAAAAATGAATAACAAAAAAGTTCTCCTCATGCAACTGTTGTTTTAAAAAATTTTGGTTTTTCTTTTCTTTTATATTATACATGGAGTTGGTTGCTCTTAAGTATGTATTAACAAAAAAATTATTGTAAAAATTAAAATTTAATGCATGTTAAAATTGTAAATTATTAAGTTGTTTTATATTTTCAGGTTTTTAGTGTGACGTGCACAAAACAATGTGTTTTATTTGAAAAATAATCTTTGAAAAAGTTCCCGATCGGGAACGAAACGTTAGAATTTAATACAAAATTATCGCTGTGTGTTTTTTATCATTTTGATATTATTAAATAATAATCTTTATTGCCCAACAGTTATAAAACATTTACAGAGCAAGCAAATAATAATTTTAGAAACAATTAAGTAGTGCCTAGATACAAATCAAATATAGACATACACACATATACACACATACCAAAGATGAAATAACAGTGCAAATGTTATAGTGATGCCTGTGCAACATTTCTTAATTCATTCATACCGCAAAAAAATATATCACATACTTCAGAGATTGCATTCCCATAAGAACTCATTACATTGATTGGTGCCTTCGACAATAAATTTGTACGAGCCCTTCTGCATGAAAAAGTTCTACTATGCCTGGATGTACGACTGGGAACATTTATATTCAATTGAGAGAGTAGCACTAATGAATCAATGTTACCATGTAGCAACTTGTACAAGAATTGAACAGCCATTAATTTTCTACGTTTCTCCAAAGATGTAAAATTAAATCTATCTAATAACGCAGAGTAGTTATAATCTCTTTCGGGATAATATCCATCGATCTTATATGCTAAATATTTTAAAAAATGCTTTTGAATCTTTTCAATAGGCATAATGTACTTCAGGTATATAGGGCTCCATATTAACGATGCGTATTCCAATTTCGTTCTTACCAAACTAAAATATAAAGATGTTAATACAGACGCATCAGTAAAGCCCTTACAGTTGCGAATGATAAACCCTTGAGTAGTGTAGGCTGATTTAATTATGTTATTTATGTGACAACCAAATGAAAGCCGATGATCGAAGCAAACACCCAAATCTCTTATGCTGTCACCTCTTTCTAATATTATATTGTTGATAGCATACGGATATTGCAATACGTCAGATTTACGACTAAATGTTAAGACTTTACATTTTGAAATATTCAGAAAAAGCTTATTCGTTTGACACCACATTTCGAGACGTTGGATTTGCTGTTGCAACATATCACAATTATGAAAACTGGATATCCGAGAATATAACTTCAAATCATCGGCAAACATCAACTTTTCACAGGTTAGCACACTGCACAAATCGTTAATAAAAATCAAGAAAAGCAATGGCCCCAAATTAGATCCCTGAGGTACTCCACTAGTAGCAATATAGATGTTGGAGCAGAACCCATTGTAACAAACAAACAAACAAATATTGTTTTCTCTGCGTCAAGTAAGATTTGAATAGCTCAAGAAAACTGTTATGGAGACCTAAATTCGAAAGTTTATTGAGCAATATACTATGACTAATCTTATCAAACGCTTTAGAAAAATCTGTGAATATGGAATCCACTTGTCCCCTTTCATCTAATGTCTCACATAGAAATTGACTAAAAACTGCCAAATTGCTTGTTGTTGATCTAAAGTTCATAAAACCATGTTGATGAACTGAAATAAGATTTTTTGCAGACATATATAAGCGCTGATATATGATGGTTTCAAAAATCTTTGCAAAATTGTTTAAGATGGATATAGGTCTGTAATTAGTAATATTTGATTTCAGTTGAGATTTATGTATGGGACAAACTTTTGCCATCTTCCACTGTTCTGGAAATACTGATGTTTTTAAAATTAAATTGAATAGCTTCAATAAAGGAAGGAGTAACGTTCTAATTATATCTTTTAACAGAAACTATGGAATTTTATTTGAACCTGAAGTAAATTTATTTTTTAACTTTTTTGCTGCTTCTAAAATTTCTTTTTCAGTAATTGGTTCCCAAGCAACATCCAGGACCGTGTTAATATCTACACTAAAATTAAAGTCATTTTCGGTATCTGGGAGAGCACTTTGAAAAAAATTACTAAAGGCATTAACAATTATTTGAGGACTATTCAACGATTCGTCACCGTAAATCATTTTGCCAGGAATTCTGGAAACTTTCTTTTTATTATTTAGGAATGTCTAAAAAGATTTAGGCTCATGTTTTAATTTATTTTGTATGTCCTGCAAGTGCCCATTATAGGCAATTCTAATTTTTTGTTTAACTTCCATTCGAAGGGTATTGAATTCCTGATAATATATATAGTTGTTATTATTTTTATATCTTCTATGTGCCTTTCCCTTCTGTTTAAGCAGTTTTATAATTTCACTGGTGTACCAAGTAGGAAATTTTCGTTTGAAATTTTTAAAGATTGGAACATGATTATCAAGAACTTGATAAAATTTCATATAGAAAGTTTCCACAGCAATATCAATTACAGATATGTCATTTAAAAAACTCCAGTCAGTATTATAGAACTCCTCATACAGAGAATGAAAATCTGCCTTATTAAAATTGTATGTTTTTTGCGTAACATTTGTACTGAAATTTTGTGTTCTTATATGAAGGTCTCTAAGAGATATAGATAAACTAGAATGATAAGTGCATTCATTGACTATTGGAATGCAATCACGGTTGACAGTACAATTCATATTACTTATAACTAAATCCAGCACTCTACCATAGTCATTAAGTACATTGTTAAATTGTTCCATACCTGAAACCGCCAATAGGTAATTGAGAGTGTCAGATTTCCTGCCATTAATGTTTATATCTATAAAATTAGTACAATTAAAATCGCCCAGAAATAATACCCTATCACTATGTAATACGTCCCAGTTTGCGAGTGTCTCAAAGAAGCATTCATACTCATCCAAGGAAATAGAGGGTGGAACATAAACTACTGCTACATAAAAGGCCCTATAAGCCACACAACACTTACACACCAAAAAATCAATGTTAGGAAAATTGTCATCAAAATAAGGTTCACCAACGACTTCTGACTGTATAGTGCCATCAATAGCCAACAAGACTCCACCACCAGTCTTCACTTTAAGTTTTTCGAATTTTCGATCACAACGATGGACTTCGTAACTAACCGGAAAAAGTTCATATGAGTTCACCTCTGGTTTTTACCACGTCTCACTAAGCGCAATTATTTTGTATTCACAGTCACTTATCCTTGGAAAAAATACATCTATCTTGCCATTGAGTCCTCTAACATTTTGATAGTAGATAGAAGTGGCTACATTTGTGGAATTGGCACTGTACAAACTGCTGGGCTCACTTAGTTTAACTTAACGATCTTTGGAATTCCATTAACGTACTTTATCTTGCAGTTGGTCTCGCCCGCCTCATGTCGATTCAATAATTCCTGTTTGATTTTTTTATAATACTCTATTTGCCTTTTTGTGCGGTCCGGAGATATGCCAATATTCTTGTATTCCACTTTAGCTTTTATTTTTTAGCGTTCCATAATATTTTCTTGACTATGTCTTCATTTTCAAAAGTCAATTTAATTGGTCGCATTCTACTATTCGAAAAAGAGCCCAGTCTGACAGGAGTAACATGATCCATAGGTACACTCACTTCGGTAGCCCTTAATATACTACAAATCATATTCCGATCTAATTCAACTCTTTCTGCAGATGAAATTCTTTGGTCAGGCTCATTAACGTTGGAAATAATTATATTTCTTTGGCGCTTTTGACGATCTGATATTTCCGAAATCATTTCTTCAAGATCTAGTTCCGGTGGTTTAGGCGCTTGATAGCTTTGAGATTTCAGTTCCCCAATTTCACTCTGAAGATTCAGTATAAGTGCCTTAAGTTCCTATAT
>NW_019417456.1:44556-58900 GCF_000390285.2 Anoplophora glabripennis | reverse complement strand
ATATGTATGTATTTTTTAGTACTTGTTTTCACTTTCACGGCAATCTTTGACCTGATTATTATAATTTAAGTTGTCTGATTTTTCGAAGTTAGGCACCCCATAAAAAACATTCAATAGACATTTGTCGATCAAATTTGGTGTATGGGTGTTGAATGAATACTAATTGATGTCATGTTGACTACGGCGTGTATATCTAATGTAATCCAGAACTGGCATGTGGCAGACACTTCCTTAATGTCAGATCATCGCTGGATAAACTTTAACATTAATCAAAACTCTTCAAAAATCGTTCAGGGACCTCTGAGGAACTGACAAGAATAAATATCTTTGTCACCTCCGGGAGAACCTGGCAGCGGTACAAGATCAGGAGCCCAGAAATAATGGAGAGATTGAGGTATTTGTGAACACTGTACCATCTGCCATAAAAAGAGCCTTTATAACATCTTGCACTTTCAGATCAACTCAGCATACTGGCGCAACCAAGAATTGGAGGAACCGGGAGCTGAGCGAACTGAAGAAGATGGCTAGGATATCGTTCAACAAGGCAAAAATGACAAGACTGGGAAATATACAAAACCCACCCGAGACTTTTCAAAAAAACTGGTCAGAAAGTCGAAGGGATGCATGGAGAGCCTACTACGAGGAGATTGAAGACTATTCGCAGGCTGCTAGGCTATGTAAAATCCTTGCAAAAGAGAAAGATCATGACAGATCTATTAACCAGAGAGGATGGCGAGAGAACCGCCAATCTAAATGAAAGTCTGGAACTACTGATGCGGACCCACTTCCCAGGATCCATCAGTGGAACGGGAAGATTGGCTAGACAAAACTGAAATTCCACCGGCAGTCATGGACTGGCAGATTGCCAACCAGACTGTAACTGAAGACAAAATAAGATGGGCAATGCAAGCCTTCTCACCCTTCAAATCACCAGGCACTGACGGTATATATCCAGCCCTCTTATAATGGGACATGGATGTTTTAATACCGCACCTGGAGCGTCTTTACAATCCAAAGACCCGGAGGGAGATAACGGTTGTATTCATTAACAAAATAGGTAGGCTGAATTATACCTCCCCAAAGGCGTATCGACCCATCAGCTTGACCTCGTTTCTGTTGAAAACGATGGAAAAGCTGTGTGAGCGATACATAAGGGACAGTGCGCTTATGGATAGACAGCCACACCCTAACCAACACGCATACACTCCGGGGCGATCTACCGATACTGCTCTCCATCAGGTGGTGAGCAGGATCGAGAAATCTTTGGACAACAAAGAATCCACCCTGGGGGTATTCATTGATATAGAAGGGGCGTTTGACAAAACGTTCTTCCCAAAAATCAACTCAGCTCTCATGGAGAGAGGGGTTTCTCCTACCATCTGCAGATGGATATCAAATGCTCACAAAAAGAGCTATACAAATCAGTGTGGAGGATGCCTCCGCGAGAGAAATTGCTGCAAGGGGATGTCCGTAGGGAGGTGTTTTATCACCACTACTGTGGAACCTAGTTCTAGACAGTCTCATATGCCACCTCAACTCGGAAGGCATCTATACCATCGCCTATGCAGATGACCTCACTGTGCTGATTAGCGGAAAATTCGAAGGGATCCTTTTCCAAAGAATGCAAACAGCCTTAAGAATTATTGAAAAGTGGTGTGAGGACCATGCTCTGTCAGTGAACCCCAGGAAGGCGGAAATGGTCTTCCTCATGAGGGCGAGTAAACTGGGGCCAATAAAGGCTCCAACTCTCCTAAACACTACGCTAAGCTTTGCATTTGATGTGAAATACCTAGGGGTTACACTCGATGCAAAGCTAACATGGAATCTTCACTTTGAAAGACGATTAAAAAAGGTGTACATATCCTATGAACAGTGCCGCAGAACCGTTGGCAAAACCTAGGGCATGAAACCAAATGTGGTTATGTGGATATACACTGCATAGTGAGGCCAATGTTAGCCTATGGGGCTGTCGTCTGGTGGCCGAAATCCCAGCAGACGACAGCTAGACAAAAGCTCTCCAAGTACAAAGGGTTGCCTGTCTGAGCATGACTGGAGCTATGCGTACAACACCCACCATAGCAATGGAGGTAATGCTGTGTCTGCCACCTCTGGATATTTATCTAAGAGAAATGGCTTTGACAACTATGCTTCGCCTCAAGAACGTTGGTTTAAAACCGGATGTAGGATGTGGAGAAGTTAGAAGTCGCCTGTGGAATGAGGTCGTCAGGAAGACGCCCCTTCTGCAGGCAGACACTGTCAGTATTTCTCCCCGGTTTGCATTTGACAAACCCTACACCGTATTCACAAAGAGACAGGAGGAGACCACTCGTGGAGATGTAATCAGCGTCTTCACAGACGGATCAAAGAGGAGGAGGGTGCAGGATGTGGAATATACTCTAGATCTTTGCGCATCCGATATAAGTGGGCAATGGATAGGCATGCTACCGTTGTACAAACGAAGTTAGGACGCATAACATGTAACAAAGTCATTTTTCGACACCCCACATTTGTTTTCTTTTCATTAAATTCTATTAATAAATATAATTTACCGCACCGGCACCGCACGTAGCATCAAGCCTATAGCCGAAAAATCCACGCCGCGACACCGCGGAAGGCAGTCGTCCACCAGCCAGTGCCGAGACCAGTCGTGCCGATCTCCAGCCTGCCGTCTAGCCAGCGATACGTCACCGCCTGAGTAAGAATTTTACAAGTCCCGCTTAGGAGAACTACGCAGCCGCTACCGAAACGTCACCAGGACCTAGGAAGTAAGCCGCCGTCAGAGTTTTAGTTCACCACGAGGCATCGTAGAGACCAGTCCAGCCGTCAGCCGTTCCAGTAAGACCTACGTCACCAGTAAGGAATGAGTAAGAATTTTACAAGTCCAGCCTGAAGAAACTGCGCAGCCGCCAGGATCCGCCATACCAATACAGCAAACAAGCTGCCGTCCGAGATTCAGTTCCTCACGAGCCGCCGAAACAACCAGTCCAGCCTGAGAACAACTCCAGCAAGCCGAGACGTCACCGCAGGAAATAGGTAAAATTTTACAAGTCCAGCCTAGAAGAATTGCGCAGCCGCCCGTTCCCAGACAAGGGACTTAGGAAAGAAGCTGAATTTGGAAATTCAGTTCCCTGCCAGACGCCGTCGCAGTCAGTCGAGCCGTTCCAGCCCAGCCTACGTCACCAATAGGAATTGGTGAGATTCTGCTAAGTCCAGCCTGGCAGAACCGCGCAGCCGCCAGAGACCACTCCATCTCCTGTCATCACCAGAAGCCGTCCAATCCGACCATCAAGGTAGTAAGTTAGGTTCCGCGCATATTCAACGCGCAAGTCTCTTGAGGTGACAAGAGACCTGGCGAGGTATTTGCACTGCAGAATTAGTTCCAATCTACCGTTCCCACAGTGCAGACGTGTCGAGGGAAGGAAGTAAGTTAAAGGTTTAGGGAATATAGGTAAAGTCTTGGCTACTGTCCGTTTGTACTAATCATACTTTGCATTTCCAGATATCCGTCCGTACGACTCCGTGGCTGGGTGCACTGTCGCACTTATCCGGTGTACTTAGCCCCGCTGCGCGTTCAGGTCATAGGGTGTTGCTTCCCCTTCCTATCCGCTCTTTGAGTTGAAACGCAGGTCGGAGCTAATCATTTTGGCCTGTTTCAGCCTGCCAGCCGCATACCAGGGCCACGGAAACTTGTTATTCTTTACTTGTATTTCTGTTTTTTTTTAGAGATAGTAGCCAAGCCTGTAGTATATATATAGCTTTTAGCTTTTGCTAGCTTTGTTGCTTCCTCACCCCGCCCCCTGGTATCTGCACGCCGTCACATTCACGCTTGTTTTGCTAGTACCGCTAATTCTGTGTGCATTACTTTCGTCAGGTCACCGCTTAACACCGCACCGTCATTTTACCATTCTTCGTAGTAACCCCCTGTATATAACCATAGTCATTTGCCACCGTTTAGCAGTAGAGGTAGAGTAATATAGTGTAAATAGGTAGCTTTGGACTAAATAAATGTAAATATATACCCATTGTGTGACTTTTATTCCTGTGTGAAGTCTAACTCTCTCTAGACCCTCTGGACATACCGTGTCTTCACTGCAGCCGCCCGCGTAGTGGTGTTTCTGCACTTTAAACAGAATCTGGCGCCCGAGGAAACCGCCGTCGCACAGGCGTCATAGTGACGAACGACGAAAATACCAACCTAGCACGTCACAAATTTGGCGCCCGAGCAGGGACCTAAAAGAGAGAGTTAGTGAAGATTTGGAGATTTCGACTGTTTTCGAACCGTTCCGAACCCGGCCGAAGACGTCAGAAGCCATCTGGACAACGCCCGAAGAAATTGGAGATCAAACCTAAGTATCAAGAGTGTTAGGACACGAAAAGACTGCACTTTCGACCAGAAAGTCCGAACTCCGCCCGAAATTTTCCGAAAGTGCCCGAAGCAACCCGATCTGAACAAATCCGCGTGGGGTATCGTTTTCATGGTAATTCGACCCCAGGAATCGATTGGTGACACTGGCAGTTGAATCCGATCAGCCGTTTCGAAGATAGGTCTGCCGTAGCGAAGTGGGAAGCCGAANAACCTGCACCCGGACACGCCGCTTGTTTTGTTCCCGTTGTGGGCAATATGGTATAATGTCTAGAGACTGCCCATGCGAAAATCGACCGCAGAATGTCACCAGCAGAAGCCGCCTGTCCGCAACACCTCGACATCGATCCCGTTCACTTCCAGGACACCGTACCGCATCAAGAGGGGTGCAAGTGTATTTCCCCGATATTTTCCGACGATCAGAAACCATTTCCAAGAGCGTCCAATGTGATCTCCTGCCTTGAGACTGAAAATCCGAAAGCAATCAGAACCATTTTTATGTTAATTTTCTATTTTTTCAGGGATGTTTTGCTTTAAAGAATGTTTAAATTTTGTATAGATGCTTGATTTTGATTTAGCTAGTTTTTAGTTCTTGTGAAAAGTGAACATACCCCAAAATAAAGTTTTTTTTAACCTGCGTGGGGTATGCGCTTTCTAAAATTAGGGATAAATTTAGGAAAAAATAATAAAAATTTCATTTTTATTTTTTTTTAGCGGAAGTAAGACGGGGGTGTAACAAAGTCATTTTTCGACACCCCACATTTGTTTTCTTTTCATTAAATTCTATTAATAAATATAATTTACCCCACCGGCATTACTTTTTTGGCATTTCAAACGCCGTCCGTCACCACGTAGCATCAAGCCTATAGCCGAAAAATCCACGCCGCGACACCGCGGAAGGCAGTCGTCCACCAGCCAGTGCCGAGACCAGTCGTGCCGATCTCCAGCCTGCCGTCTAGCCAGCGATACGTCACCGCCTGAGTAAGAATTTTACAAGTCCCGCTTAGGAGAACTACGCAGCCGCTACCGAAACGTCACCAGGACCTAGGAAGTAAGCCGCCGTCAGAGTTTTAGTTCACCACGAGGCATCGTAGAGACCAGTCCAGTCGTCAGCCGTTCCAGTAAGACCTACGTCACCAGTAAGGAATGAGTAAGAATTTTACAAGTCCAGCCTGAAGAAACTGCGCAGCCGCCAGGATCCGCCATACCAATACAGCAAACAAGCTGCCGTCCGAGATTCAGTTCCTCACGAGCCGCCGAAACAACCAGTCCAGCCTGAGAACAACTCCAGCAAGCCGAGACGTCACCGCAGGAAATAGGTAAAATTTTACAAGTCCAGCCTAGAAGAATTGCGCAGCCGCCCGTTCCGAGACAAGGGACTTAGGAAAGAAGCTGAATTTGGAAATTCAGTTCCCTGCCAGCCGCCGTCGCAACCAGTCGAGCCGTTCTAGCCCAGCCTACGTCACCAATAGGAATTGGTGAGATTCTGCTAAGTCCAGCCTGGCAGCCGCCAGAGACCACTCCATCTCCTGTCATCACCAGAAGCCGTCCAATCCGACCATCGAGCAGTAGAGGTAGAGTAATATAGTGTAAATAGGTAGCTTTGGACTAAATAAATGTAAATATATACCCATTGTGTGACTTTTATTCCTGTGTGAAGTCTAACTCTCTCTAGACCCTCTGGACATACCGTGTCTTCACTGCAGCCGCCCGCGTAGTGGTGTTTCTGCACTTTAAACAGAATCTGGCGCCCGAGGAAACCGCCATCGAACAGGCGTCATAGTGACGAACGACGAAAATACCAACCAAGCACGTCACAAACCATAGCCGCTAAATAAATCGCCCGCAGGCATACTACGGGTAAAACCATCAGAATCTACACAGATAGTAGACAAGCACTACTGACCTTGCGTAATCACAAGATAATGATTAGGACAGTATGGGAATGCCATCAAGCACTGGTTGCAGCCTCGGCCTCCAACAGCATATCTGTATGCTGGGTAAAGGGACACGAGCGGTGCTATGGCAATAAAGAAGCTGACAAGCTAGCCAGGAGAGCATCGGGCCCTCCAGTGTGCTTCCGTTGTCGGCACTTGCTGGAATCATTAAGGAAAACACCCACAAAGAATTCATGAAACGATGGGATGAAACGATTAGCTGTCACTTCGCTAAGAAGCTTTTAGCAAAGACAGCCATAAAATACCTGGCCATGTCTAGGTCAAATCTTCGCCTGGTGACAGGTATTCAAACTGGACAGTGTTGGCTAAGGAAACACCTTTACAATGTGTTAAACACCTCTTTGTAGGGGTTGTGAACAGGAAGACGAGACGGTATTGCATGTACTATGTGAATGCACTGCCATCTCGTCAACAAGAGAATCCATGTTGGGAGAACGCTGGCCTTCAATGGCCTATATTAGAGAGATCCCCCTGAGCAATGTAACCTTTTTCATTGTAATAGGTTGGTTAACGGCTCAGGTGGATTGATCTCCTAATGGGAGGAAGTACAAGTGGCCCAATGGGGTCTAAGTGCTGTAGCTTTGCTACCCTCCCTACAACTCCAGAACTCCAGAATTCCAGATGGGTGTTGAATGGGCTGGTAATATTATCTTTTTCATAAAAAAATCCTAATACCACTTTCTGGAAAACCGACCCTTTTAAAAAATCGTAGTATGCTAGGATTTTGTCGCATTAATAAAATGATTAGTAGAATATAACCTTCCTTCAGGGTAACATTTGTAAAAAATTGGCTTGCGGAAAGTCCATAGCCTTCTCACATTTTCAGAGGTGTTAACCTGAAAAACGGGATACACTGTATATACAAACGATGAAAAAGTCTTTTAGGGTTGCAATTAATATATTTTTAAAAGTGGCTAAAAATAAATATGAACACTTCGTTATATCGTTGAGCTTTCGGAAATGTTTATTTCCGTTCTCAAGACATCTATAAAAAGACAAAAATGCTTAGAATAATAGGTTATAAAAGCTTATTATATACTTACAAACGTGAGATTATAATATAAAAACCATCAAAAAAGAGAGAGACAAGAACATTGTTGTTAAAATTTTATGAACTTCACTAGATTAAAAACAATCGTAACTATAGTCAATATTTTTTTAAAACACAATTTTTCAGTTAATTTTTAACATTTAACAACTAATACAGTAAAAGAGAGCCATGTCTTTGAAATATGAACTATTTTTTATATCTTTATCAGAACAAGTTTTTTTTGAAAACAATCTACTAATATTCAAACTAGGCTCCTTTTTACTGTATTAGTTGTTAAATGTTAAAAATTGACTGAAAAATTGTTTTTTAAAAAAATTTCGACTATAGTTACAATTGTTTTTAATATAGTGAATTTCATAAAATTTTAACAACAATGTTCTTGTATCTCTCATTTTTGATGGTTTTTATATTATAATCTCACGTTTGTAAGTATATAATAAGCTTTTGTAACATATTAAAGTAAATAAACATTTCCGAAAGCTTGACAACAACATAGAGTGTTCTTATTATATTAGCCCTTAGCACTGTTGACTGCAATCCCAAATACATCACTGGTTTTATATATAGCCTTCTCACATTTTCAGAGGTGTTAACCTGAAAAACGGGATACACTGTAGGTATATACAAACGATGAAAAAGTCTTTTAGTGTTGCAGTTAATATATTTTTAAAAGTGGCCAAAAATAAAATAAATATGAACACTCTTCGTTATATCGTTGAGCTTTCGGAAATGTATATTTCCTTTTTCAAGACAAAACAAAATAAATTAATTAGTTGTAAATACTTACTAACATGAGATTAGTTTTAAAAAGAGGCTTCATTACACACAATAAAAATAGGTACATAAAACATCAATGATTATTAAAAATCAATTAAAATCAAAATGCAATGTGGACAGGTATAAAACAATTTTAGCTGTTACTGACGTTCGATCCAAAGAACGTCCTCCGTTCCATAAAAAAGTCACGCAAGTAATTCTGATATCATCATCATTGCACCTTGCCTTATGGAGATTCCTTGTTCTGTGGCAGTTAACGTATTTATTATTTATTTAGGAAGGTAGAGAGCCTTATCACTCTAATCACAAAACAGTTGATTAACTTACAGTGTGACAAAAAAGGGACACATCGTCACCAATCTTCTCAGATAAATAAATAAACATAACTAGAATGTTTGTCTATTATTCTATATTAAACAGTTTGATATTTTATGGTTATACTATTTTAAGAAAAAGCTCAACACTATTTACAACGCACACTTCATACCAATAATCGAATTAAATTGGAATGCTGTATAACAGTTTTAAATTAAATTGAACATGAAACTATAAATGATTTAAATAATACGAAATATTTTTTTCAACATTTTAATCTCGTGTTACGAAATATAATATTTTAACATAATCTTTGAAAATTCATTAGCACATTACGTTCTTTACACTAATTGCATTAAGCATCTTTCAATTAAAGGTGTTCAATTAATTATAATTAGTTATATTTTTTCAGTACCTCCTCAGAAGATTAGAATTACTAATGAATCTGGAGTTTCCTTAACATCTGTTGTCGGACCATTTCCAGAAGGTGCCTCATTTACACTTAAATGTGATGTTTTTGGAGGTAAGTCTTCCGTAACAGTTTCCAGAAAATTGAAAAATTCATATATTCGTTGTCAAACGAAGGGTGAATTAGCATCTTTTAAATGCCTCTGCTAGATAATATTTCAAATATTTATGGCGTCAGTTTAGATAGTCTTTATTAGATAGTCTCACCCTAGCAAGAACTTGTATCTTCATAAATATTATATATTTTTTATTGTAATATTTCTAAGACATCTAATACCTCCGTCAAATTTGTAGGGGAGACCGGGTAACAATTATTATACACTTTTCCTGGCAAACATTTTTTAAATATGTGTAATTAATTCTTTTTATTTATTTTACACTGCTGTATGTCAAATTATTAAGGCATCCAGAAAATACAGTTTAAATTGACATTACTGAGTAGTATTATGTTTACTATACAAATTGTTATTTTTTACACTTTTTCCAATCATATGCAATTTTCGAAGCAATGTATGCAGTACTTTTCGCAAATTTTTACATTTTCTTTGTAGGTTGACAAGTAATTGCGAGTTGCAGTTGTAATATTTAGCTAAAATCTCCGTAAACAAGGTTATGGATTTGTTTGATACACAATTATCTAAAAAAAAATTTCAAATTCACCATTTATATACAGCAAAATGTGACATAAATACATAAATAACTACATCAATTCCTAAAAGATTATTTTGCTACCTTCTTATATTGTTATTACCTATATTCCCAAGATATATTTTATCGCATTGCGATCCAGCGGCTAAGCGCGAGCTTGTTTTTCATTTGCTATTGTTTACCAACCTGCAAGGAAATGTAGCATTTTTTGTAAAAAGTAATGCACAGAATGACTAGAAAAAGAAAAGCATCAAATTCACAAATTTATAAACAAAGAGGAAATTCGTTACATAACCGTTAAAGTTGTCAAAAATAAATAAATAAATATTTCAATTCCTAAGAGGTAATTTTGCTACCCTCGTATATTGTTATTAACTATACAGTCAAAGCTCCTTATTCGCAGAGGATATGATCCGAACATATATCATAATAAAAGTACCTAATTTATTGAGATAAATTTTACCAATATTAATTATTATTATCAGGTTTAAAGGACTTTTGCAGCTAAAACACATCAATCATAGTGGCACGTGTAAGCAGGCGGCGACTTTTGTTAAAGGACTTTCGGCTTCACAAAATTTTGTTTGTTTATAAATATTTTGACACCTACTTGTTTATTTTGACAAATAAATATACATTATTCTAAAAATACAATATGTATCGTTAGTTTTGGATCCTCGAATATTGAATGTTTCACCTGTGAATGCGGGAAGTGGTCACAATTTTTGGTTCGCGAATATTGTTTACCAATCTGCAAGAAAATGTAACATTTTTTGTCAAGGCATAGAATGCCTTAGAAAGGGTATGACTAGAAAAAGCAATAAGATTAACAAATCTAGAAATAAAGTTGACGGCAACATAAACCGGTGATAATATTGTAGAAATTTCAATATTTTAATAATTTCTTAACTACCCACATTACAGCTGACTATATAAAATGTCAATTATTATTTTGAAAATTATCATAATAGGTAATTATTGTGTATCAAATAATTCCATAATCTTGTTTACGGAGATTTTAACTCAAATGTCTGTCACATGTAACCCGACAAATAAATTTGCGCCTTGTGCATTAGAAATAATCAAGTTACAAGTACCAGTTACGGGTTATTTTTAAAATAATTTTAAGGGTGGTTAGCAGGCACATGAATTTCAGGAACACCGTGTATAACTACCTATTGTCTACCAACCTGCAAGGAGATTTTAACTAAATATTACAACTACAGCTCGCAATTACTTGTCAACCTACAAAGAAAATGTAAAAATTTGCGAAAAGTACTGCATATATTGCTTCGAAAATTGCGTATGATTGGAAAAATTGTAAAAAATAACAATTTGTATAGTAAACATAACACAACTCAGATTGCTCATGATACAGTAAAAATATAGATAATTGTCATAATTTTGTTTAACGAGATGTTGGGATTATCACAAAGCAATACAAAATTTGCCATAGTTTGAATGCTTACTGCAAGGATGGCATTGAACGTTAGTAATGTAGTCCTTCACTATGATCTTTTCTCATATATAGAAAATTCCATCCATTGCAATTCAAATGCACCACGTCGCAATGCGTGTGTATAACATGAAAACCACTATTAGAAGTCACCCAAGGTGAAATTCTAATGCAATATTTATCTATACCATTGAATTGTACATATTATGTATATTGAATCAAGGTCACCACATGATAAGACATTTTTTCGTTTTTCGNATCTAGAAATAAAGTTGACGGCAACATAAACCGGTGATAATATTGTAGAAATTTCAATATTTTAATAATTTCTTAACTACCCACATTACAGCTGACTATATAAAATGTCAATTATTATTTTGAAAATTATCATAATAGGTAATTATTGTGTATCAAATAATTCCATAATCTTGTTTACGGAGATTTTAACTCAAATGTCTGTCACATGTAACCCGACAAATAAATTTGCGCCTTGTGCATTAGAAATAATCAAGTTACAAGTACCAGTTACGGGTTATTTTTAAAATAATTTTAAGGGTGGTTAGCAGGCACATGAATTTCAGGAACACCGTGTATAACTACCTATTGTCTACCAACCTGCAAGGAGATTTTAACTAAATATTACAACTACAGCTCGCAATTACTTGTCAACCTACAAAGAAAATGTAAAAATTTGCGAAAAGTACTGCATATATTGCTTCGAAAATTGCGTATGATTAGAAAAATTGTAAAAAATAACAATTTGTATAGTAAACATAACACAACTCAGATTGCTCATGATACAGTAAAAATATAGATAATTGTCATAATTTTGTTTAACGAGATGTTGGGATTATCACAAAGCAATACAAAATTTGCCATAGTTTGAATGCTTACTGCAAGGATGGCATTGAACGTTAGTAATGTAGTCCTTCACTATGATCTTTTCTCATATATAGAAAATTCCATCCATTGCAATTCAAATGCACCACGTCGCAATGCGTGTGTATAACATGAAAACCACTATTAGAAGTCACCCAAGGTGAAATTCTAATGCAATATTTATCTATACCATTGAATTGTACATATTATGTATATTGAATCAAGGTCACCACATGATAAGACATTTTTTCGTTTTTCGTACACACATATACATACATATACCAAACAAATAACATTACAAACTTTAGATTGTGTATCAAACAATTCCTTAACCTCGTTTACGGAGATTTTAGGTAAACATTACAACTATAGCTCACAATTACTTGTCAACATACCAAGGAAATGTAAAAATTTGCGAAAAGTATTGCATATAATGCTTCGAAAATTGCATATGATTAGAAAAAGTGTAAAAACTAACAATTTGTATAGTAAACAACATAACTCGGATTGCTCATGATACAGTAAAAATATACTTAGATAATTGTCATAATTTTGTTTAACGAGATGTTGGGATTATTACAAAGCAATACAAAATTTGCGCTAGTTTGAATGCTCACTCCAAGGATGCCATTGAACGTATTATAGTCCAAGCATTCTGTCACAGATTAATGTTAAATTTGCAGAAATTATTACCTGGACAAAAAAATATGACCGTATAGAAAATTAAATTTTAAATTGAGTTTCTTGTTTTTAAACTCGATCCAAAATGGCGAACATGGTTAAAAAAAAATCGCAAAGTTGCAAAAACCGGTTTTTCTAAAATAACTAAAAAATATAGCACCGACTGAAAAATTTTAAATGAGAAAGTTGTAGGTTTTAAAAAGATCTATCGACTCATTTTTTGAAAGTATCGATTGCTTGGTTACTTTTCGAGATATATCGAAAAACCGTTAAAAATCTTCTCTTTTCTTTTCTTCTATAACTCGTTTACATTTACGTGCCCATATTTGCTGTTTACTACAAGCATAGCCCACGGCAAGCCAAAAAGTACATTTTTGAAAAATTTTAAAATATTAATTATTTTTCGATATATCGATTTTTTGAAAAAAAANAATTTTAAAATATTAATTATTTTTCGATATATCGATTTTTTGAAAAAAAAGGCGCTCTTGAAAATTGGCTAGATCTTCTCAGCGGATAGCCCTACAGTAACGTTTTTCGGTTTATTTTCTTCGTAAAGAGTTATATTATCATGCTGTTAAAAAATGTTGACGATTTTATTAATTTTAAGGATCAAAAAATGACTGAAAAAGTTGCACTTTTTTTTGGGTATGTTTTTATCAGGTAACTATTTCAATTTTTATTTTACGAAAATGACTCTTAAAGAAACTGCTGACATTTTTTCACGAATTTAAAAAAAAATAATGTTTTTCTACGACTTTCTGGAGCCGAGATAATTTTTTTATTTAAAAAAAATTTTTAGGACGCAATTAACATTTTACAGCGATGCGCTTGATGGAGGTTAAAATTGAATACTTATATTTTCAAATAAAAATAGTAGGATATGTTTACTTGATTTTTAGTAATAGTAATTGATAAACTGAAGCGTGCAAGCGCTGAGTGCGTCAGCTAGACCGGACGTAGAAGTAGGGGGAAGCGGCGCGCGCTCGCTCTGAAAACTGATGATGTGAAGTCTAAATGGCTCGCGCTTGCAAAATCTTTGACATCTCGGCTTCTGGACCACATACAAAAATTCTTTTGCACTTAATCTGGGGTAGCTAAACACGAATATTATAGTCATTTTCGCCTTAGAAGCAAAATAGTCCCGTAAATGTTTAGTTTTTATTTAACTTATACAGGGTGGGCCACCAGTAACGCTTCGGTCGCTAGTGACCAAACGGCAAATGTTACAGAAACCTGTTTAGGTGGGTATGTGTAGGTTGATTACGGCTACATTTTAAAAATATTTTGAGATATACAGGGTGTTCAGGAAAAGCGTACCATATCAAAGTTATGTTTTTTTTAATGGAACACCCTGTATTTTACTACTGCATTTTTGAAAGCACCGTAAAAAAATACGATAACTTTATTAAAGGTTCTGCATACCTAGGACTTACAGTTGGTGAGATATTTCAATTTAAGTGAAAATGCAGGCATAGCGTAGAAATTTAATATTAGCAATAAAAAAATAATTTTAAGGAAACAGCTTTGGAGGGTCTATTTTCGATCCTTGAAGTTATAAATTGTTATATTTGTCGTCACTTAGTATTATACAGGGTGTTCAAAAAACTGCTGAATACTTCTCTCAACTTTAAACAGCAATAACTTGGTTATTTTAAATGGAACACCCAGTATATTTTTACTTTGGGAGTTGGGAAATTTAAAACTCTTTCAAACTGTGTATAGGTTCCCTATACCTATCTCTAACG